>NW_007236025.1:0-6254 GCF_000164805.1 Carlito syrichta | reverse complement strand
GATTTCTCAGAGCCAGATGTGTCCTCAAGATGTGTAACAGGACGGTAAAAATTAGAAGCTGTTAGATCCCATAAGCCTCAGTTTTACTCACTTGACCGCACATCTGAAGATCACACCTCTCTCTTGAATCTTCTGAGTACACCATTTCCAGCTATACCTCAAAGTAACTATATAGTTAAAATGTGGAATACCTTGCTGCAATTTCATGGCAAAATGTAAAAGTTCACAGAATAGATAAATGAAAGCAAACACGATTGACAGAGGTGCCAGAAGATAGATGCCAAGTGTAGCCTTTCTGGTTGAAGTGGGAAATCAGTAGGATTGACAGACCTTAGTAATATTGAAAAAAGACATTAATACATTTTAAAAACTAAATTAGCAAGTACAGTTTGCTGACACACATTGGGGATGATGCCGTCTCCAATGAGGTTAAAAAATTTAGAAAAATTGGGGGAAAAATAGAAGGAAGAGGCAAGAGTGGGTCACATGGTCTTTCCTTTTCCTAGTACCTGGGACACAGAGTGTTTCGCATAAAATTTGACTCAAAACACATCAGTACTCATCCATGTCAATTCTTCCTCCACAGTTGAGGCAAAGAACAAACACATGTAAACAGAGACAGATGAACAAGAACAAAGTTTTTGTACACATCCCATCTGGGAAACTAAGGAGCCATTGAGTCAAATCTTTAAGGCAAGAGGAACACCTGTAAACAGCAATGACCATCTCCCAGTCTGAAGTCTATAGAGAAGTGGCCCAGAGCCTGTGTCATCCAGATTAACAGTTAAGCCAGGAAGTGCCCAGCTGATAATACATGCAGGTCTCTTCAACTCTCTGTGGAGGAGTTTCTTCAATACAGTGTCTTCCAACTGATCTTTCTGCCCATGGTCTGTCAGATACTCACACACACACATTACATACATACACATGCATACAAACTACTCTTAAGGTTTGGAGCTTCTTACTTATGTAATTAGAGCAGGTTATGTTTACCTTAAAGAGACTGAGTACCTTTCTCATAGACCAGTGCCTTTTCATGGAAACCATATGTGGAAAGAGTTTCTCATTATTTTGAGAGATCCGGGAGAGGAGTCACCCATGGAGTGGAGCACCTGAAGTTCTTAGCAGGTTCCAGGGTGACCCAGTGGCTTGTCTTCATCCTTACATCACAGCCAGTTGTGCTGACCAGGGCTCTCCAAATACAAGTATGTTTCAACAACGCTGCCTACTCTAAAGTCACAAGGAACAACCTGGCTGGGTGGTTCCCTGGTGTTTTCACACAAAAGGGGACTGCAGGGCTTCCTAAAAATCCACAGTGCTTCATTGTCCATTGTACCACCCATGATTAACAATGGGACCTCAGGTGGTCTGTGTGAGTGGGGAACTATTCCTAAATACAAAGAAAGACTGACCAATGGCAGTCTAGGAAGGAGGGGGGATGTATCTATTACATTGGAGTCAAAAGTTGGTCTAGAAAACAATGCTGCAGAGGTGCTGCTCCTAGAGTGGTGGTCACTGGAGGGACCATGATAAAAAGCCTCCAGCCTGTAATCCCAGCACTTTAGGAGGCCGATGCAAGTGGATTGCTGGAGCCCATGGGTTTGAGAGCAGCCCAGAAAACTTGGAGAGACCAGGTCTCTACATAAGTAAAAAATTAACCAGGTGTAGTAGTGTATGCCTGTAATTCTGGCTACTTGGAAGGTTGAGGTAGAAGAATTGCCTGAGTCTAGCAGGTCGATTCTGGAGTGACCGCTGCACTCCAGCCTGAGTGACTAACTAAAAAAAAAAGAAAATGTCTTGCTAAAACCGGACACTGGGGAAACAGATTTCCTGCTCTTGGCCACTGGGTGTCCTAATTTGTGCTAACAAGTATTTTCCCAGCCAAAGGGATGGTTACAAGTTGGAGTGGGACTGGAGAAATAAATGTAGGTGAGCAGATGTAGACTGATGACTAGAGAGTGCACCTGCACTGTTTATAAATTTGGTTGGGGAAAATGGGAGTCCACTCACCCAAAATTCAGGGTGGATCTGAAAGTCAAAGCCTCAGAAAAGGAGTTTTGTCGGTGTTAATGACCCCAGGGTGGGCTGCGAGGTCAAGTGAGCAGATGTGTTCATTGAAGATGCTAGACATGACTCCTATGGAATCGATAGACTTGACAGGTGTAACAGGGGTCATGATGGAATGGACTGGATGAAGTGTGAGGAAGGAAAAAGGATGGGAATCTACACACACTGTGGTCTTGCACTTCCTTCTGCCAGAGTGAGACTTGAAGGAGAGGGGTATGGGGCTAAGAAGCAGAGGGACAAGCAGGATAGGAGCGCCAGCAGTCAGGTGACAAAGTCAGTGGTGATAGGAGGAGCTGAGATCTGCAAAGTGAAAGTTACCAGAGGCAGGGAGCTTGCGGTCTTCCCAGCAGGTGAGGGGAAAAAAAAGGAGAGAGAGATTGAGTGGCCCAGGAGGTTGCCATGCTTTCTGTTCTACCCTCTAGAGCCTCTATCTTATCCTCTATGTTGTTACTCTTTCTTTTTACACCCAATCTTCTTCCCTAAGGAGCCTAGATCTTTCTGAATCACCCTGCAGGGACATTTGGTTTGTGGGAACACCTCACCTCTATCCCACAACAGTTGCAGTGGAGGTGGCGGCAGCAGGAGCAGTGGCATAGAAGTTGCCCTTGGAGGGCCTATGACTGGCAGCTCTGGATGGAGATGAGCTCATGGTGGAATATCTGAGTCCTGTTGCCCTGCATCTCCTTCTCAGGCATCAGAATCATTAAGTCTGGAGTGCTGGACACTCCAACATTTCCTTGGGGAACTTCTCCAGTTGCAAGAAGCAGCCTTGAACTGGCTTCAAGAGCATGGCTGCATCTGTCCCATGAGGTAGGACTTCCCCAGCAGAACTTGTGTGCACTGGGATCAGAATATTCCTCCCAGAAGAGCACATCTGACACACTTGGGCCTTCTCCCTCAGGTTCTTTTCTGAGTCTGAGCAAGGGAGGTTTCCCTCCAGAGGCCCACGACTATGTCCTATGGAAGAGAATGCTCCCTTGGGCTGTAGGAGTTTAGATGTCAATGACCCTTCTTTGTAAGGTGGACACTTTTCTTGACCTGCTCTATGGACACAACCTTATTCTCCCCTTTCAGCATCTTTTTAGGTTCCTCTTGGGCCCTCCCCTTGATCTCCTGTGGGAGCCTCGATGGTATCAGTTCCATAGGACTGACCACCTGCTCAGGTGGGGAAGGCAGGAGGGGATACTTGCGGCTGAGAGGAGCGATCCTTGTGGAGGTCAAGTGTCCGTACTTCAGAGAGTTCCCCACACACAGGGTGGTTTTCTACTCCAGGGCTTGACTCCAGGATTCACACGGCAGGGAGCCCAGGGAAGATCCCTTGGTCTGCAGGAGAGGACACCGCCCCTTCAGGGCCATGTAGAGTGTAGGTGGTGGAGTCACACGATCCAGATGCGGGGTCAGCAGCCTGAGGGCAGGAACAAGGTAAGGGGCAGGCTCCGGAGCCGCGAGGTGGCCCTGGCCAGGCATGGGAGCCTGGCAGGAGGTGGCAGGAGGTGGGGACGACTGGGATGCGGCGCCGCTGGCATCGCCGACGGTGCCAGAAAACCAATTTAGCGAACAAGAGACTGAGGAAATTGCCCATGGCGAGCGGGTTGTGCGCCTGCGATCCCCAGAGAAGAGTCAGCCGCGGAGACGAGTCCCCTAGCGACCAACTCCTCTCTCAGCCACGCGCACACTGGCCAGCCCCGCACCTGTGACGTCTCAATGGGGCTCGTCGTGACAGAGACGGGAATGTTTCTGTAGCTACCTCTCTTCATCTCATCACTTTCTTCTCCCCTCCTTTTCCTGTGTTTCCTCTTCCCTTTACTTCTTCATACCCTTTCAATATGTATCATTTTTAGCTCAAAAAATGAACTCACAGGTCATACAAAATGGCCTTATCGTTGGCAATTCCTGATCCAACAACTAGAGAAAATCAGTTCTTTGAATCAGTGACTCTTCCCAATCTTGTCCTTACTCTCCAGCAGTATCGAATCACCATGGCATTCAGAGAGCTTCTGCAAGCATAAAGTCAGATCATATCATTCAAATCTCTCTATGGTTTATGATTAAAAAGAACCAAGGCCTCAAAATGCCCTTAAAGCTCCGAGAATATCAACGCTCCATTTTCTTTCTGGTTTTATTTTCCTCTGCTATCCACAGTAAGTGGTCTTTTCCCCAACACACTAATGTACTTTCTGTTCTCTGAGTACTCTGTGGATGTTCTTGCCTCATGGCCTTCCCATCTGGCAGTTCCCTCTACCTGTTTTACTCATTTGCCAGAAATGCACATTGTCGTTTCGAGCCTTTTCATATTTCTTCTAAACTTCACCTTCACTATGATTGCAAAGTTCAACCTCCCCCCACTAGCAAACACTCTTCATCTCCCTTCCTTGCATTCTATTTCTCTGTACTAATTCCCTATATAGTATATATTTTATTCATTCACTTAATTTGTATTTATATGTTTATGCTTATATTTATATATTTGCTAATTTTTGTTCACCTATATTCCCTACTAGAGGATAAGGATATTTTCTATATTGTTTATTGCCATATTCCCTAAACATACCTGTAAATCATATAGAAGAACAGAACCTGGCATTTGTAGGAAATCAATAAGTCTTATCGATTGTAGAGAAAAAGAAGATATGATTCTGAAATGCACACATACAATATACTGTTGATGTATGTAGCCAAGATATCTATATCCACTAAACCTCAGTTTCTTCTCTTGTGTAATACTTATTATAGTTCTCATCTCAAAAACTCAGAAGAACCACATGAAATTAAGGTGATAGGCAACATGTAGCTGTTATTCAGCATAAACTAAGCAGGAATCTAATTTTAGAGATGTGTAGAAAGATACAGTAAACATAATAATATTCAGGACCAGAAGTGAGTTCAGTCCTTATATAAAGAGAATACAAAACCTTGAACACCCAGATATATAGGGCATACGAATAACAAAGGCATAAGTTTACAAAGAAGTTGTATTTATTTCATTTATTTGCCTGCATGAGCCCAAAGTGGTGATGTTATCAGAACAGTTGCATTATATCAGAGACGAGCAGTACCTACTGCATTACAATCATGAAATACTCTAGGTGGTGGAGATTTCAGAATTCTCAGGATTTCAAAAAGGGTAGAAACAAAAAATACCCAATAGATGAAGGGGAGGAAATGGAAATAAATACAGCCAGGCACTGTAGCTCATACCTGTAATCCAGCACTTTGGGCGACAGAGATAGGTGGATTGCTGAAAGCGAACAGTTTAAGACTAGGGTAATCAGCAAAGTGAGGCCCAATTCTACAAAAGAAAGAAAAATTAACCAGGCAAGGAGGTGAGTGTCTGTAGTCCCACTACTTGAGAGACTGAGGCAGATGGGTCATTGAGTCGTGGGAGTTTGAGGCTGTAGTGAACCATGATGATGCCATTGCACTCCAGCCTGTGCCACAAAGTGAAACCCTGTCTCAAAAAATAAGAAACAAGAAAAAAGACTTCATGTATGTATACATGAAACATAATACATCCCTGACATTGAAAAACTTATATAATGCTAATAGGGTCAATTTTTAAGAAGACTAATTTAAAGATAAATTGAGGCAAGATAATCAGTGCCATGGGAATTAAATAAAGATTTGCAAAAAGAAAAATAAGTTTATTATCCATCTTTCACAACACATGGGCTCACAGACAAACATGGCATACACTTTAAGCAGTGAGGGCTTTACAAGTTTTTATAAGGAAGCAGGGCTAGTTAAAATCTCCAGCAACTGCATTCTTGGTTGTTGATAATACCAATCTTGCTTTCTTAAACTTTGTCAAGGCAAGTAGTCCTGTGATTCCATTGGTGGGCTGGTGGGCAGTCACAGGAGACTGATTACAATTGGTCAGGTTAGCTTGGTCTTGCATTTCTGGGAAACAGATACTTAGAATGAAAGAGTAATTAGTACAAAATACATATGCAAATTACAAAACAATTATCAATAGCTCTCCCTCATTAACTGGGTTGTTTCTTGACTAATGATTATAGGGCAGGGTGTGTGTGGAGCACAATAAGTAACTAGCAAAGCATGTAAAAAGAAGAAGAAGAAAAAAACCAATCAGTTAAAATGGTGCTTTCCAAAAAATCAACTCAAATGGGTCAAACACCTAAATGTAAAACTGCAAACTATAGGAATCTTAGAACACACAAGAGACACCG
>NW_007236024.1:0-627 GCF_000164805.1 Carlito syrichta | reverse complement strand
AAGGTGAGCCAGACACTAGGCATCCATTACACAGGAGTGCCAGTCATATTAACTCTCATCACAAAGGAGGGTTAGTCACTGAGTCATCCATTTTTCAGAATGTTCATTAAATGGAAAATCCATCACAGCGGAGGGGTACTTACTAGAGCAAGCATTAAGATGGAGCATCATTCACCAAGGGCACCAATCACAGAGAAGTCCCAGTCAACTGGACACCCATAAAGGAGTATGCCAGTTACCGGGGCATTAATTTTAAAGGCAGTCCAAACAGGTGTGCAACTATGAAAGAAGAGAGTCATAAGACACCCATCACAGAGGACTGCTAGTCACTGGAGCATCAAATATGGAGGAGGCCTAGATACTGGAACATCCATCAAAGAATAGATCAGTCATGTTTATACCCATAACAGTGGAGAACCAATAACTGAGGCACTTATTGTGAAGGAGAGTCAGTTACTGGAACACCAATTAAGGACAATGGGGATTCACTAGGAAACCTATTATGAAGGATGGCCATTCACTGTGGTTCCAATCAGTGAGCAGCCTAGTCAATGGGGCACCCATAATGAAGAAGGGATAGTCACCAGGAACCTAATATATAGGACATCAAGTCCCTGAGGAAACAAT
>NW_007236023.1:0-801 GCF_000164805.1 Carlito syrichta | reverse complement strand
CTCAGTTGGCTAGTCATCAGGAATCTAGTTTTGTTAGCTAATTAAGTCACTTGCTATCCAGGTGGCTAGAGACATAGAGAGCAACTTAACTCACCTGGTTAGCCAGGTTGCTAGATAGCTAGCTAGTTAAGTAGATAGCTATCCACTTAAGTCAGCTGACAAGTCAGCTGACTAGCTAGTTTAGTCACCTAGATAAATCAGTTGACTAGGCATCTGGCTCCCTCAGTAACCTGCTAGTATAGTCAGCTGACTGGACAGCTGACTAGCTAAAGAAGTCACCTAGTTAATTCAGCTGGATAGTCAGCTGGCTAGCTATGTAGCAAGCTACTTAATTCAACTGGTTAGAATGCAGGCCAGCAAGTTAAGACAGTTAGTTAAGTTAGCTGGCTAGCCAGCTGGCTGGCAAGTTAGTGACCTAGTTAAGTCAGTTGGTTAGCTGGCTGGCTAGCTAATTAAGTCAGCTAGTTAAGTCAGCTGGCTATTCAGGTGCCTAGAGATCTAGAGCGATAGTTAAGTCAGCTGACTATCCAACTGGCTATCTAGTTAAGTCAGGTAGATTAGTCAACTGGCTGGTGAGCTGCCTAGCTCGTTAATAAACCAGTTAATTCAGGAGGCTAACCAGCTGGATAGCTAGTTAAGTCACCTCATTAAGTCAGTAGGCAAGCCATCTCCCTAGCTAGTTAAAAAGCTAGCAAATTCAGCTGGCTAGACAGCAATCTAGTGAGTTATTTCAGCTAGTTTAGTCAGCTGGCTAGCTAGATAGCTAGCTAGTTAATTCAGTTATTTAAGTTGGCTTTCTAT
>NW_007236022.1:0-761 GCF_000164805.1 Carlito syrichta | reverse complement strand
CAGCTGACTGCCAGCTGAATTACTAGTTGATTTATCAGCTAGCCAGGTGGCTAGCCAGCTGACTTAACTAGGTAGCTACCTACCTAGCTATCCAGCTAGCCAGCTGAATAAACTACCTGACTTAACTAGATACCTATCTGCCATTACTAGCTTACTTATATAGCTAGCTTCCTACCTGGCCAGTTGTCTTAACTAGCTAAAATAACTAGCTAGACAGATGGCTAGCCATCTGACTAAGCAACTTTTTGACTAGCTAACCAGTTGGATAGCTAACTGACTAAATGGGCTGAAATAACTAGCTAGCCTGTCGGTTGCCAGGTGACTTAACAAGCTGACTTAACTTGCTAGGCAGTTCGTTGACAGCTGACTTAACTTGCTAGGCAGTTCGTTGACAACTGACTTAACTAGCTGACTTAAGCAGGTAGACAGCTGGCTAGCCAGCTGACTTAACTAGTTGGCTACCTATCTATCTAGCTGTCTACCCAGCTCACTTAACTAGCTTACTTAAGCTAGCAAGCTGGTTAGCCACCTCATTTAATTTGCTAGCTACCAACGTAGACAGCAGGCTAGTCAGCTGACTTAACTAGCTGACTTAAACAACTATTGTGCTGGCTAACTAGCTGATTTATCTAGCTATCTACCTACCTAGCCAGCTGGTTAGACAGTTGACTAAACTAGCTGACTTAACCAGCTAGCCGGTTGGTTAACCAGCTGACTTAACTCGCTGACATCAGTAACAAGCCACGTAGCTATCTAGCTGG
>NW_007236021.1:0-3460 GCF_000164805.1 Carlito syrichta | reverse complement strand
CCCTTCGAAGAGTAACCGGGACAAAAGATATAAAGTTCATGGTACTTTTCCTATAATAAATAGTAAAAGCCAAAAATGAAATTGGCAAGAGGTAAAAAGTTTTATTTTCTTGTACATTTAACAAAATACTCTGTGAACCATGGTGATGTTCTCCAGATGATTATAATGCATGTTGAGGTTTGAGACCACAGCTAAAGAAAACCAGGATAGGCTTTTAATAAACATAATAGCCAATAATAACCCCCCCCCAAAAAAAAAACCCTGATTGATTCAAATTAAACCTTGAAAAGATTAGAGAAGGTAAGTTGCATAAATGAAAGAAAGAAATCTGCGGGTTTACCCAGGCATATGTATCTACAAATTATGTAAGTGAATATTGTGAGAGAGAGGCAAGAGAGAAATCCTCATCTGCCATGATAGAAAATCACAAGGTAATCCAAAATTTAATAAAGAGTTACAAAAGCTCTTTATTATCTAGACATATGCAAGAAAGGCAAGAAAAACAAAGAAGGTTGAAAAGAACTACCTATTTTGAATTATAAAATATAAAAATTATGAGTTTTTTTAGTTTTATATAGTAATTAATTGAATTACTATGATTACTTTAATGAAAATAGTATTGATATTGAAAGTGTGAAGCAACAAGGAACAGATTACCTTTTGATATAAAACAACCAAAGCAATGGGCAAAATATATAAAATAACCCTTCTCAACATCAGGCAGTGAAACCAGTTGTTCTTGAGTGATACGAAACTAACTGTTACATGTCACGGTCCCAATGGGGCCTCCAGAATGTTAGGTCAGACCTGCTAGGAGTGTGAGTGTCTGGTGTGTAATCCAGTGTCACATGAAAGATGCAAAGATTGCACAGAAGTTAGACTGGAAAATATAGTTTATTTAAAAACTAAATTAGAGAGAGAGAGAGAGAGAGAGGAGACTCATCTTCTTAAGGTAGGAAGGGGGCCAAAGCAAGGAAACATGGTGACAGCCATAACTCAAGAGTACATGGCCACACTGGAGTCTAGTAAGGCAATGGTGAATGACTGCTCAAGGTTGAAAGCTTTTAAAAATTCCTCTTTGATGAGGGAAGGTCATTAAGGTGGTTGGATGGTGGTCTGCTCCATATCATAACGAAGGGGAAGGTAAGCCTGGGTACTGATGTCAGATGATGGACAGCAGGCAGACGGGGGGGGCGGGGAGGACAGGGTTAGTCATAAGATTACTGCCAGGGTGATGGGGTCTGTGTCACAGAGGTCAGAAAAAGCTTGTTAGGTTAACTTAGATCTTATGGGTAGAGCAAATATTTGAAATAAAAAAGCTAATTAGTGCAAAACAAGCTGGGGATGGTGATTGTAAAACAATGATCAATAGCTGCCTCTGAGAAACCGATTCTGCCCTTGGTTAGTGATTGGAGGTTAAGTGAGCAGCTAAAAGACATGAGATTTAGGCAATGTTAAAATGCTGCTCATTTGGGCTTATTAAATCCATGTTATGTCCTTTCACTAATGATGTAAACTCTAAAAAATGTTCTATTCTCCTACTTGGAAAAAGATGTAAGACCAATATATAGAAAGGGAAAACCTAGGTTGAGTCAACTGTATTCCCAGAGTTGGGAGACAGAGCTGGAACTCCAAGAAATCCAGGGAACCTAGGGTTTGTGAGGCACGGCACAAAGATGAAAGTTACACAGGGGGAGTTTGGATACCTGCCGAAGGTCCTAATATTCAGTTGAGTATTAATGAGATAACATACATGAAAATTAACCAGTGCTAACTAAAAACAAAGCCGTGGAAGGAATAGAGGAAAAAGCGTGTGTAGTTCATAAAGGGCTGTAAAAATTTCCTGTGTCTGAGTGAAAAAACAAAAAAACTCATAAATCAGTGGATATTGATTAGAGTGCTAAGTATTTTATGTCTAAATAGGGAGAGGGCAAGCTACACATTTTAAAATAGAAAATGGGTGAAATAGAGACACCCAGAGGATCCATATTTTAAAACATATGGTAGTGCTATGATCATTGTTTAAAAAAAGAATTAATAGATTTCATACTTAAACATATTAGCCAGTTATAATTTATAATAGAAGGAATTCCACTTACAAAGCCCAGAAAAAATAATCTATTAAACTAAACCTAACAAGAAACAAATAGACCTGTAGGAATATAACTTTAAAATACCTTCCAAAGACTCAAAATTAGACTGAACAAATGATAAACATTATTATGATGATAGATATGATATCATAAAGAAACCAATTCTTCCCAAGATATTACACAAATGTAATGTAATCCCAATAAAAATACCAACAAATCATTTTTGGTGGGTTTGTTTTGGGTTTCCTGCAGCTAAACAAGTTGATTTTTAAGTTCACATTCAAATAATAACAAACAGAAAAGTCAATTAATTCTCAGTAGATTCTAAACTAAGGAAAAATTAAAACCTACTACAAAAATATTATATTTCAGACAGTGTTGTAATGACACTTACAGACACAAAAGAGAGAGAGAAAACAACGTGTCAATAAAATAAAATAGAAAATCTAGACTAATACGTAAGTACATGTGGAATTTATAATGCGATAAATATGGTATATCAAGGTGATGAAGTGGCAAATGCCTGAGGAAAAGATGGATATTTAAATAAATTGAATTGAGGGAACTGTGGAACCATTTCGAAAAAGAACAAAATTAGATAACATCACAGACCATCATTTGCTTTCAGTGTAAAAATGAAAAAAACAGTAGCCGTGACAGCAGAAACATGAATTACTTTCAAATCAAGAAACACAGATATCTAATCGGGAATCAAAATACAGAAGCAAATAAAGTGGTTTGTATAGTCAAGTCAGTAGCAATGAAGAGCTTCTGTTTGAAATAAAATAACCATAATCAAAATCAATAGGGAAGCAATAAATTATTTAGAAGTCTTCCATACATGTTTGTATATTAGAAAAATTCATATACATACATAAGCGGTATTTACGTATGTGTGCTGTTAAAAATTCAGAACATGAGAGAAAATTAGACAAAAATATAGTTAACAAAAAAGAAAATACAAAAGGCCCTAATCCATATGAAAATATATTCCATGTATATAAAAAAGATATAAATTAAAACTAGGATGTATCATTTCTCACCTACATAATGGCAAAAATACAAAAGTTTGATAATGTACTCCATTGGTGAGATTGGAGAAAACAAGTTATTTCAGTTATCACTGGCAAAAAATCCACTACACTACATCTTCTGAAGAGAGTAAATTGGCCCCATTCAATAAAATTAGAGATGTACTTATAAGTTTGAACTTCCAAGACAGTAATAAAAAAATATTCACTCACTAAGGTGAGATAACATTTTCATGGATTTGTTTACAAAGGCATTATTTGAGGTATCAAGAGATAGCTAAATATACTTTGACAATTGACCTAAACTGCTTTCTCTGTTAAAATCATACAAATCAC
>NW_007236020.1:0-321 GCF_000164805.1 Carlito syrichta | reverse complement strand
TACCTTCCCCTTCGTTATGATATGGAGCAGACCACCATCCAGCCACCTTAATGACCTTCCCTCATCAAAGAGGAATTTTTAAAAGCTTTCAACCTTGAGCAGTCATTCACCATTGCCTTACTAGACTCCAGTGTGGCCATGTACTCTTTGAGTTATGGCTGTCACCATGTTTCCTTTGCTTTGGCCCCCTTTCCTACCTTGGGGAGGTA
Organism: Carlito syrichta; assembly: GCF_000164805.1. Taxonomy (NCBI): domain Eukaryota; kingdom Metazoa; phylum Chordata; class Mammalia; order Primates; family Tarsiidae; genus Carlito; species Carlito syrichta. The sequence continues at coordinate 112 of NW_007236020.1, read as the reverse complement.
AGTCTCCTCTCTCTCTCTCTCTCTAATTTAGTTTTTAAATAAACTATATTTTCCAGTCTAACTTCTGTGCAATTCTTTGCATCTTTCATGTGACACTGGATTACACACCAGA
>NW_007236019.1:0-1009 GCF_000164805.1 Carlito syrichta | reverse complement strand
CTAGTTTTAATTTATATCTTTTTATATAGATGGAATATATTTTCATATGGTTAGGGCTTTTGTATGTCTTTTTTGTTAACTATATTTTGTCTAATTTTCTCTCAAGTTCTGAATTTTTAAGAGCACACATACATAAATACCGCTTATGTATGTATATGAATTTTTCTAATATACAAACATGTATGGAAGACTTCTAAATAATTTATTGCTTCCCTATTGATTTTGATTATGGTTATTTTATTTCAAACAGAAGCTCTTCATTGCTACTGACTTGACTATACAAACCACTTTATTTGCTTCTGTATTTTGATTCCCGATTAGATATCTGTGTTTCTTGTTTTGAAAGTAATTCATGTTTCTGCTGTCACGGCTACTGTTTTTTCATTTTTACACTAAAGCAGATGATGGTCTGTGATGTTATCTAATTTTGTTCTTTTTCGAAATGGTTCCACAGTTCCCTCAATTCAATTTATTTAAATATCCATCTTTTCCTCAGGCATTTGCCACTTCATCACCTTGATATACCATATTTATTGCATTATAAATTCCACATGTACTTAAGTATTAGTCTGGATTTTCTATTTTATTTTATTGACATGTTGTTTTCTCTCTCTCTTTTGTGTCTGTAAGTGTCATTACAACACTGTCTGAAATATAATATTTTTGTAGTAGGTTTTAATTTTTCCTTTTTTTAGAATCTACTGAGAATTATTAGCGTTTCTGTTTGTTATTATTTGAATGTGAACTTTAAAATCAATTTGTTTAGCTGCAGGAAACCCAAAAACAAACCCACCAAAATTGATTTGTTGGTATTTTTATTGTGATTACATTACATTTGTGCAATATCTTGGGAAGATTTTGTCTTTATGATATCATATCTATCATCATACTAATGTTTATCATTTGTTCAGTCTAATTTTGAGTCTTTGGAAAGTATTTTAAAGTTATATTCCTACAGGTCTATATGTTTCTTGTTAGGTTTAGTTTTATAGATTATTTTTTCTGGGCT
>NW_007236018.1:0-2731 GCF_000164805.1 Carlito syrichta | reverse complement strand
TTTTCTTTCTGGTTTTATTTTCCTCTGCTATCCATAGTAAGTGGTCTTTTCCCCAACACACTAATGTACTTTCTGTTCTCTGAGTACTCTGTGGATGTTTCTGCCTCATGACCTTCCCATCTGGCAGTTCCCTCTACCTGTTTTACTCATTTGCCAGAAATGCACATTGTCGTTTCGAACCTTTTCATATTTCTTCTAAACTTCATCTTCACTATGATTGCAAAGCTCAATCTCCCCCCACTAGCAAACACTCTTCATCTCCTTTCCTTGCATTCCATTTCTCTGTACTAATTCCCTATATAGTATGTATTTTATTCATTCACTTAATTTGTATTTATATGTTTATGCTTATATTTATATATTTGCTAATTTTTGTTCACCTATATTCCCTACTAGAGGATAAGGATATTTTCTATATTGTTTATTGCCATATTCCCTAAACATACCTGTAAATCATATAGAAGAACAGAACCTGGCATTTGTAGGCAATCAATAAGTCTTATCGATTGTAGAGAAAAAGAAGATATGATTCTGAAATGCACACATACAATATACTGTTGATGTATGTAGCCAAGATATCTATATCCACTAAACCTCAGTTTCTTCTCTTGTGTAATACTTATTATAGTTCTCATCTCAAAAACTCAGAAGAACCACATGAAATTAAGGTGATAGGCAACATGTAGCTGTTATTCAGCATAAACTAAGCAGGAATCTAATTTTAGAGATGTGTAGAAAGATACAGTAAACATAATAATATTCAGGACCAGAAGTGAGTTCAGTCCTTATATAAAGAGAATACAAAACCTTGAACACCCAGATATATAGGGCATACGAATAACAAAGGCATAAGTTTACAAAGAAGTTGTATTTATTTCATTTATTTGCCTGCATGAGCCCAAAGTGGTGATGTTATCAGAACAGTTGCATTATATCAGAGACGAGCAGTACCTACTGCATTACAATCATGAAATACTCTAGGTGGTGGAGATTTCAGAATTCTCAGGATTTCAAAAAGGGTAGAAACAAAAAATACCCAATAGATGAAGGGGAGGAAATGGAAATAAATACAGCCAGGCACTGTAGCTCATACCTGTAATCCAGCACTTTGGGCGACAGAGATAGGTGGATTGCTGAAAGCGAACAGTTTAAGACTAGGGTAATCAGCAAAGTGAGGCCCAATTCTACAAAAGAAAGAAAAATTAACCAGGCAAGGAGGTGAGTGTCTGTAGTCCCACTACTTGAGAGACTGAGGCAGATGGGTCATTGAGTCGTGGGAGTTTGAGGCTGTAGTGAACCATGATGATGCCATTGCACTCCAGCCTGTGCCACAAAGTGAAACCCTGTCTCAAAAAATAAGAAACAAGAAAAAAGACTTCATGTATGTATACATGAAACATAATACATCCCTGACATTGAAAAACTTATATAATGCTAATAGGGTCAATTTTTAAGAAGACTAATTTAAAGATAAATTGAGGCAAGATAATCAGTGCCATGGGAATTAAATAAAGATTTGCAAAAAGAAAAATAAGTTTATTATCCATCTTTCACAACACATGGGCTCACAGACAAACATGGCATACACTTTAAGCAGTGAGGGCTTTACAAGTTTTTATAAGGAAGCAGGGCTAGTTAAAATCTCCAGCAACTGCATTCTTGGTTGTTGATAATACCAATCTTGCTTTCTTAAACTTTGTCAAGGCAAGTAGTCCTGTGATTCCATTGGTGGGCTGGTGGGCAGTCACAGGAGACTGATTACAATTGGTCAGGTTAGGTTGGTCTTGCATTTCTGGGAAACAGATACTTAGAATGAAAGAGTAATTAGGACAAAATACATATACAAATTACAAAACAATTATCAATAGCCCTCCCTCATTAACTGGGTTGTTCCTTGACTAATGACTATAGGGCAGGGTGTGTGTGGAGCACAATAAGTAACCAGCAAAGCATGTAAAAAGAAGAAGAAGAAGAAACCAATCAGTTAAAATGGTGCTTTCCAAAAAATCAACTCAAATGGGTCAAACACCTAAATGTAAAACCGCAAACTATAGGAATCTTAGAACATACAAGAGACACCCTTATGGATGTTGGAACTGGCAACCAATTCCTGATCAGAATCCCAGATGCCCATGCCATAAGAGATAGAATAGACAAGTGGGAACTCATCAAAGTGAAAAACTGCTGCAAAGCAAAAGAAACCAAGAGAGTGGGGAGACAGCCCACAGAATGGGAAAAAATATTTGCCAACTGGATATCTTACAAGGCCTAATATCCAGGCTCTACAAGGAACTCAAATGTGCCAAAAGGAAAAAAAAAAATAAACACCCGATTAAAAACTGGGCAGAATAAACAGACACTTCTCAAAAGAAGATATATGAGCAGCCAACAGATACATGACAAAATGCTCAGTCTCACTAATCATCAGAGAAATACAAATCATAATTGAGATACCACAAACTCCAGTAAGAATAGCCATAACTAATAAAACAAAAAACAACAGATTCAGCAGAGAAAAGGGAATGCTTCCATACTGTTGGTGGGAGTGTAAAGTAGTCCAACATCGGTGGAAAGGAGTGTGGTGATTCCTAAAAGCTCTAAAAATTGACTTTCCATACAACCCAGCAATCCCCTCTGAGAATATACCCAGAGGAACTCAAATCATTCTATTAAAAAGATATCTGCACAATATTTATTGCAGCATTATTCAATAGGAAAAACATGGAAGCAA
>NW_007236017.1:0-789 GCF_000164805.1 Carlito syrichta | reverse complement strand
GGTTTCTTTTGCTTTGCAGCAGTTTTTCACTTGATGAGTTCCCACTTGTCTATTCTATCTCTTATGGCATGGGCATCTGGGATTCTGATCAGGAATTGGTTGCCAGTTCCAACATCCATAACGGTGTCTCTTGTATGTTCTAAGATTCCTATAGCTTGCGGTTTTACATTTAGGTGTTTGACCCATTTGAGTTGATTTTTTGGAAAGCACCATTTTAACTGATTGGTTTCTTCTTCTTCTTCTTTTTACATGCTTTGCTGGTTACTTATTGTGCTCCACACACACCCTGCCCTATAGTCATTAGTCAAGGAACAACCCAGTTAATGAGGGAGGGCTATTGATAATTGTTTTGTAATTTGTATATGTATTTTGTCCTAATTACTCTTTCATTCTAAGTATCTGTTTCCCAGAAATGCAAGACCAACCTAACCTGACCAATTGTAATCAGTCTCCTGTGACTGCCCACCAGCCCACCAATGGAATCACAGGACTACTTGCCTTGACAAAGTTTAAGAAAGCATGATTGGTATTATCAACACCCAAGAATGCAGTTGCTGGAGATTTTAACTAACCCTGCTTCCTTATAAAAACTTGTAAAGCCCTCACTGCTTAAAGTATATGCCATGTTTGTCTGTGAGCCCATGTGTTGTGAAAGATGGATAATAAACTTATTTTTCTTTTTGCAAATCTTTATTTAATTCCCATGGCACTGATTATCTTGCCTCAATTTATCTTTAAATTAGCCTTCTTAAAAATTGACCCTATTACCATTATATAAGTTTTTCAATG
>NW_007236016.1:0-759 GCF_000164805.1 Carlito syrichta | reverse complement strand
ACAGTGTTGGATAGAACCAGCTAAAGTAGTCATTCTTGTCTTATGCATAATATGACATGGAACATTTTAAACATTTTTACCACGTTTACTGAGAATTTTCTGTAGACACAGTCCATCAGAATAGGAAGTTCCATTTCCTTCCTAATTTGCTAAGAATGTCTTGAATATATGCTGACTTTCGTCAAGCACATGTAGTGTATCCATGTACATAATCATAGGATTCTTTTTCTTCATCAGTCTGTAATGTGGTGGATTACATCAGTAAGTTGCCACGTTTAAAGCAACCTTTCATTCCTGGAGAAAAATTCAGAAAGGAAAACGTATCCTTCTTGAATACTCTATGTCTCACTAATTTGTTTAGGAGTTTAATGTATATCCTCATAAGTGACATCAGCTTAGCTTATACTATTGTTGCATGTGCAGATGTTCCCTGACTTACCATGGGTTATCTCCCAATAAATTCACAAAATGAAAGCTTTGTAGGTCAAAAATGAGTTTTTTGTCGGTGATAAATGGAAATCTTCTAGGTCAAAAGTTGAATATTTTATAGGGCAGCATGCATTTAATATGCTGGGTGTGGTGGCTCTTCCTTGTAATCCCAACACTTTGGGAGGCCAGGGCAGGAGGATAGCTTGAACCCAGGAGCTCGAGACCAAGCTAGACAATATAGCAAGCCCCTGTCTCTACAAAAAATAAAACTGAAAAAAAATTAGCCAGGCATGTGACACACACCTGTAGACCCAGCTCCTTGGGAGGCTG
>NW_007236015.1:0-437 GCF_000164805.1 Carlito syrichta | reverse complement strand
CAGGAAGAGGATTCTATACAGGTGTACAAATTCCTGAGAGAGGGCTTTGCAGGGTCATAACATATTTTTGACTTCCTCCTTTATCTGTGATTTGATGTTATGCCACAGTCGGGTTGACAAGTAAGCCATATCTTATAGGGTTAGTAAAAACCCATTTGATGACACTTTACGGTTTGTAGGGCATGACTCCCCTTAGTTAGGAATTTGGTAAGAGAGGGAAATAAGGGGTCAGTGTTCAGTCACCATAGCATCTTCTATGAGGAGTATTATTTCAAGCCAAAACATTAACTTAAAAATTTTTTGGAAATTCCTTTTGTTTCTTGGGCTTTTTTATCTGTTGGTTATTAGATTTTGTGTAAAAGTATACACGATGTTTGCTTTCTACTTAAAACTCCCTGGTAATAGGTCCATTTGATTGAATCTGTTCTCTACTTTGA
>NW_007236014.1:0-652 GCF_000164805.1 Carlito syrichta | reverse complement strand
TAACGACACCACCCCTGGGAGTACAGGACTGGGACTTGTGTTCCTCCACCACAACAATATTAACTCTGGACGTTCTGGTAACACCAATTCCTGTGGGAGAAGGGCCCTCTCCCAGAAGGAATAGTGGGTGTAATATTAAGCAGAAGTTCCTTGTCTTTACAAGGAATTTCCATTATTCATGGAGTGGTGGATTCGGATTACACAAGAGAAATCCAGGTGCTTGTTGTTCTCCCTAGCAAAACTGTGCAGTTTAAAAAGGTCAGAGAATAGCCCAGTTGCTGTTCCTGCCTTATCATAAAACAGGTAAAATTAACTAACCTGCCTAGAGGTAACTCTGGATTTGACTCTAGCGATGTTGCTTTTTGGGTTCAGGAGGTTACTAACTCTATATCTCTAAAAGACATATATATATAAGGAGTTACGATTAAAGGCTTATTGGACACCGGAGCCGATGTTTCCTGTATTGCCAGGAAAATTGGCCTGCTTCTTTGTCTACTCAAGAAGCTCCTTTAGGACTCATAGGCATTGGTCGTGTACCCTCAGTAGCCAGTAACTCTAAAAATTTTAAATTGGACAGATAAGACTTCAAAAACTTTTTGCCCATACGTTATTCCATCTATCCCCTTTACATTATTGGGAAGAGATATTCTTC
>NW_007236013.1:0-780 GCF_000164805.1 Carlito syrichta | reverse complement strand
TTGATTTGTAGTATCCATATAACAAGTAGCTCTAAAAAATGAAGGGTTCTCGAATCCTGAGTCTTGTTTAGCCCTTAGCAAGACTCCCTGTCTACTTTCGGGATTGAGGACTCATGTAACCCAAATTCCTTATTCATCCTTATTAAGAGGCAGTGCAGTATGCAGTATATGAGGACTGCTATTACTCATATTCTTGCTTCATTCTCAGCAAGACACCGAGACATTTACTGGTGTTGTAGAATTCAAGTTGTTGACAAAAGAATAGTAAGACTTCCAGAAGTTTCTTGGGGGAATTGGAATCAAAGATTCCTGGTCCGCTTGTACAAAACACCCTAACAACGTGGAGACCTAGAAGCCCAGATTCTTGATTAAACCTCATCAAGAGACCCTGTAGACTTCTGCGAATGAGAACTCCAAGAACCGAATTCCCTGTTCATTCCCAGCAAGATGCGCTGATGTGGATTACAAAACACTGTATCCAAAACGTCAGATGTCCAGGAGTTTCCAAGGGTTGAGGAATCCATGATTCCTAGTTACCTTTAAAAAATATTACTAAACATTTGGCAACTGCAAAACCATCAGCCCTTCTCAAAATAAAAGGACAAACGGAAGTTGAAGACTTACAAGTTTCATCTTAAGACCATAGTTACATCCAAATATGGCAACATGATCCCTTTGGTCTGTAATCTGGCCTTAATTGTCCGGAGGAACCTAACGAACTTGTAGGGCCAGATACCCGTTTACAACGATCAAGGGGACCAGAATGTTGCTGGAGTCCTG
>NW_007236012.1:0-560 GCF_000164805.1 Carlito syrichta | reverse complement strand
CTTCAGAATTTACCTTATGAAGCAATAGTGAATTGAGTGAGAAAGTAAAAATATATACCATAAATCAGAATAATTGTGTTACTTCACTATCTCTTTGTCTCGGGGTTTTTTTTTTTTGAGACTTTTTAAAATTAGGAGATTGTTTTTGCATATCAAAATCTTTTATAATACATTCAGCCACCTCTGAAAGATTGCAAAATATATATCATTCTTAAAAGAAGGACAAAAATTCAAGTTTGTCTCAAAATTCAGTGAAAAATATGGAACTTCAGGCCCTACAACATAAATTATCCTTTGTGTGGGACTGAGGAGAGCGTGACTGATAAGAATGGTAGTAAATTGTGATTAGAATGGCTTTCCCAGCCTGATTGTAAGTGTACCATCATCCTCTTCTGAAATATGCTCAGTACTCCACGTATAATAAATTCCTATCCACCTCAACTATAAATTTAGGTGAAGAGGAATATTAAGTTTTATTATAGTCCATACAAATCATTTCCAAATCCTAAAATGGTTCAGGTAATTAGACTGAATTCTCATATTCCTCTACAAGCAACTGG
>NW_007236011.1:0-843 GCF_000164805.1 Carlito syrichta | reverse complement strand
ATTCATAGGCGTAATTAATAATTGTAATGTATTTTAATTTGAAATAGTGACCATGGAAAATACAAATTGTAAGTAGAATACAAGTAACTTTTGTCCCCTGGACCAAGTGGAATAAATTGCCTATCTGATGCCATTACCCCACATTAATTATTTCCTACAATAAGAACAAAGCCTACAAAAAATCCAGATAACCATCAAAATCAGGAAATTTGCACCAATATGTTACGAATATTTAACAGTCAAACCTCATTATGATGTCACCAAATTTCTCAATAATGTCCTTTACAGCAAATACTTTAATGGTGTGTAACAGGCTGTGGACAGAAGCCAGAAAGCTTTCAGCTGTTTTCTTTCTATTGGGGTTGCTATGCCAGCAAAATACAAATCCACAGATGCTGGTGGTCATGTCTGTCAACACATGGGGACAATATGGTGAGGAAGAAGCTGGTACAGAGACAGCAGGGCTCAGAGGTGGAAAGGAAGAAGTTTCCTAGCTTTGAGGTCATTAGGTAGTAACTGCACCTTTCTGCTCTTCTGTTTACTCTCTGTAAACTGGGTGCAGGAAGGACTGAACGGTCATATAAAGCTCTTAGCAATATATCCAACCCACCATAAGTGTTCTATGTATTATCAGTATTATCATCAGTAAGACTCCTCATGTAATCTAAAAAAAACCCACAGGGCCCCCATGGAGACAAGAAAAGAAAAAAGAAAAGAAAAGAACATTCTGACACCACATACTCTTATATTTCCTGTAAATTAGAATGATTAAATCAACATTTCTGAAAGCAAAAAGTTAAATTTAAACTTTAATTATCTAGAAGGACAGTCTCCTGTGACTTA
>NW_007236010.1:0-16204 GCF_000164805.1 Carlito syrichta | reverse complement strand
ACGGATTTTACTGATGAAGATAAACCAGAGCTGGGCTCGGTGGCTCAGTCTGTAATCCTGCACCTTGGGAGGCTGAGGTGAGTGAATTGCCTGAGGCTATGGGTTCGAGACCCACCTGGGCAAATTGTTGAGACCTCATCTCTACAATAAATCAAAAAGTAGTCAGGCGTGGTAGTGTGCACCTGTAGTTCCAGCTACTTGGAAGGCTGAGGCAGAAGGATCACCGGAGCCCAGTGGGTCGAGGCTGCAGTGGCCAGGAGTGGCCACTGCACTCCAGTCTGAGTGACAGAGTGAGACTCAAACTCAAACTCAAAAAAAAAAAAAAAGATAAACCGGAAAAGTGAAAGTGTTACTTACTTTAGCTAAATAATTCTTCAGAATTTACCTTATGAAGCAATAGTGAATTGAGTGAGAAAGCAAAAATATGTACTATAAATCAGAATAATTGTGTTACTTCACTATCTCTTTGTCTCGGGTTTTTTTTTTTTTGAGACTTTTTAAAATTAGGAGATTGTTTTTGCATATCAAAATCTTTTATAATACATTCAGCCACCTCTGAAAGATTACAAAATATATATCATTCTTAAAAGAAGGACACAAATTCAAGTTTGACTCAAAATTCAGTGAGAAATATGGAGCTTCAGGCCCTACAACATAAATTATCCTTTGTGTGGGGCTGAGGAGAACGTGACTCTGATAAGAATGGTAGTAAATCGTGATTAGAATGGCTTTCCCAGCCTGATTGTAAGCATGCCATCATCCTCTTCTGAAATATGCTCAGTACTCCACGTATAATAAATTCCTATCCACCTCAACTATAAATTTAGGTGAGGAGGAAGATTAAGTTTTATTATAGTCCATACAAATCATTTCCAAATCCTAAAATGGTTCAGGTAATTAGACTGAATTTTCATATTCCTCTACAAGCAACTGGGACTATGTGAGAAAAATCAAGCTTTAAGCATTAGTGAATCCTAGGAGATAGTCGTTTTAGCTGGGATCAGGATCTGTGTAACAAGCAATTAATTTTCATAATTATTTTAAAATATTACCTTTTAATATTTTCTTTTACATTTTTAAACCAATTAGGTGCATATTATCCTATTTTTGTTTTTATCCCATTTTCATTACCTATTCTTTCCAAATCTTAACTCAGATGAATTATGGTTGAATTATAAGTTATACAAAATATGACATCTTTATATTGCCAATCTATAAGCCAGAGATAAGTTAATTTATAAGTATTTTATATTCAATATTTATGAAAGTGATATTGAAAAATAATTAATGATTGAAAGGAAATAATAGTGTTCCAGAGTCATTTAACTCCAACTATCTGCTTAGCACAGGAAAAATAATTTCTTATCATCATCACAAAGAAAGGTACAGAGATAATGAAGATATTTTTCAGTCTATCTTCTTGGTCTACCATCTATTTAAAGACAGTCTACAACTTTGGCAATTGGAAGTTGTTAAAATGAAAGGAACTACCATGTATTTTGCTAACTATGGATCAAACACTGTGCTGGGTATTCTGTGCACCTACCTCATTTCATGAAACTTTCCTCAGTCTGTATATATGATAAGTGTAGTGGACCTCATGCCAGCATCCTCTCACAACTCCATCCTTTTCTGTTTACAGCACCATGGTAGATAGCATTACTGGCCTCAGTTCTCACCCCTATTGCCATGGGTGGTACCAATTTGTCCCACTAAAAGGCCCCTTTCACTTGGAGTTTAACTACATGTCTTACTTAGGCCAATAGGAAAAAGCAAACAAACAGATGAGTTCATGTTTTGCTTCTTAACCTTGAGAGTTCTCATGGCTCTCCTGGGCCTCTCACATCTTGAAAAAAGCACTGTAGACTGGTCTGCTGGGCCGGGGGAGATGAGAAACACTTGGAGCAGAACCACCTCTAGCAGGAGCAGATGAATTCATAGGTGTAATTAATAATTGTAATGTATTTTAATTTGAAATAGTGACCATGGAAAATACAAATTGTAAGTAGAATACAAGTAACTTTTGTCCCCTGGACCGAGTGGAATAAATTGCCTATCTGATGCCATTACCCCACATTAATTATTTCTTACAATAAGAACAAAGCCTACAAAAAATCCAGATAACCATCAAAATCAGGAAATTCGCACTGATATGTTACTAATATTTAACAGTCAAACCTCATTATGATGTCACCAAATTTCTCAGTAATGTCCTTTACAGCAAATGCTTTAATGGTGTGTAACAGGCTGTGGACAGAAACCAGAAAGCTTTCAGCTGTTTTCTTTCTATTGGGGTTGCTATGCCAGCAAAATACAAATTCACAGATGCTGGTGGTCATGTCTGTCAACACACGTGGACGATATGGTGAGGAAGAAGCTGGTACAGAGACAGCAGGGCTCAGAAGTGGAAAGGAAGAAGTTTCCTAGCTTTGAGGCCATTAGGTAGTAACTGCACTTTTCGGCTCTTCTGTTTACTCTCTGTAAACTGGGTGCAGGAAGGACTGAACGGTCATATAAAGCTCTTAGCAATATACCCAACCCACCATAAGTGTTCTATGTATTATCAGTATTATCATCAGTAAGACTCCTCATGTAATCTACGAAACCCACAGGGCCCCCATGGAGACAAGAAAAGAAAAAAGAAAAGAACATTCTGACACCACATACTCATATTTACTGTAAATTAGAATGATTAAATCAACATTTCTGAAAGCAAAAAGTTAAATTTAAACTTTAATTATCTAGAAGGACAGTCTCCTGTGACTTATTCTAGGCTGTTAGATGAGAAAGTTTTCTGATTAAATCAGTTTTCCATTAACACAAAAATATTAGTTTGAGAGGGAACATTAAGCTTGTCAATTAATACTTTTGATTTACATAACAGAAATAAATAAATGCAAATGTGTTAGTTCACATTCCTTTCAGTAATTCTGTTAGAAAGTATTTATTTCTAAGCTAAATTAATTAAGCTCATTTAATTTTTATTGCATTTTGATAAGTTCATTTATTTAAAAAACTTAAACTTCAGAAAATCAGCATACTTCATGAATTGAAATTTTTAAAAAGGGTTTCCAATTTTGAATTCCTGGTCAGGCCATCTAATTCAGTAAGTCATTATTTTTTAATTGCTTAGAATATTGACTAATTGCCTCTCTAGGATGTGATGTCCATGGGTGTACATAGGATATCAAATTAGTGCTGCATGAGGGGGACTCACCCCAAAAATGAAATAATATTTTGGAGGTGAGCCCCTTGTAGTAGACTTGGAATTGTTTTTATGGATCAAACAGTCAACCAAAGTTTTTATCTGGAAGTTTTGAGAAGGTTACATCATGATTTGAGGAAGAAACATCCTGCGTTGTGGCAAACAGGTGACTGGTTCTTCCACTATGACAAAGTACCTGCCCACAACACACTGAGTGCTTAGCAGTTTTTGACCAAAAATGGCATGATCCCCATGCCCCATCCTCTGTATTCACCTGATCTCACCCTGAGATAATTTTTTTTTTTTTGCTTCCCCAGATGAAAAAAGTCCCCAAAGGGAAATGTTTTGCCAGTGTGGAAGAGGTGAAACACAAAGTGGCAGAAACAGTAAAAGGAATCAAAATTAAAGAGTTCAAAAATGATTTTGAGCAGTGGGCACACATCTCAAATCGTATATTGCATCAAATAGAGGGTATTTTGAAGGCAAATGAAGGTTAAACATGTAAAGATAAATACGCAAATTTTTTTACAAATAAGTTCCAGTTTTGGGGGTGTCTCCCCTCATATTCATTAAGTGGCAGTGGCTGGTTATAAAGGTATTTGATCTCATCATCTTCACATTAAGTAGCCTGAGGAGGAGGAAGATGAGCTGGTCTTGCTCTCTGGGGGATGACAGAGGTGAAAGAAAATCCATGTAGATGTGTACCATGCGTTGAAAAGTCATCTTGTTCAAGAGTCAACTCTAATGAACTAAATGTATCTCTAACTCTCTCCCTGACAGAATTCTGGGATTTTTTTCTACTATTCCCAATCAAATACATGCCCTTTTGCTTGAAAACCTCCCAGTGTAACCATGTTGAAATGAAAGTCTAGAGCAACAAGACAATCCTGTTGCTCCAACCTTGTAGTAGATCTATGTATCTAAGCTCCATCCTAGATATCAGCAAATGCCTAAAAAATGTTTCTATGGATCGAACAGTTAACCAAAGTTTTTAACTGGAAGTTTTGAGAAGGTTACACCATGATTTGAGGAAGAAACATCCTGCGTTGTGGCAAACAGGTGACTGGTTCTTTCACCATGACAAAGCACCTGCCCACATCACACTGAGTGTTTAGCAGTTTTTGACCAAAAATGGTATGATCCCCATGCCCCATCCTCCCTATTCACCCGATCTCACCCTGAGAGAATTTTTAAGTTTTTATCCAATTTAAATGTTGTCATTCATCTAGCATCTTCAGAAAGTTATGAAGATGAAAATTCCTGGCACTTCTACCTAGTGTTGATAACATTGATATCGACAAAAATGACTAGAACAGGCAACTAATGGATACTTTACACACTGATCTGGTAAGACATTGACTCTATGAAGGAATGAATGATATAGTGATGAGTCTAACTGGTATCTAGAAATGTATCAATCAGTAACAATGTCCAGTCCAATACATTTTACTTCTAAACAGTCAACAAGAAAGCATAGCAGAATTGGGTTGCCATGATGCCAAAACCTGGTAACAGTAGATTTGCCCCTTCATTTTTGGGTCATGATTCAGAAAACTCCTTTGTCAACACCGGGGCTACCATGTTAGTTTCACTTCACTGGCTTATATGACATTGCTTGTCTGCGGAAAATTATTTTCATATTTCAGCATATATATGAAAGAAACGTATCAGAGGTGTTCCCAAATTCAACCACATTTCTAAAAACATGTATGTCATTATAAGCTGTGAATCTGAAAGAAGATCAAAGAGCACTGAGTCATTATTAGGTAAACTGCAGTAGACCAGGCAGTTAATAACTAAAGCATTAGCACACATTCACACACTTTTAAAGAGTGTGTAATGTTTGAGGGACTTATATTTTGAATTGGTATTATTTTCAAACTTATAAGAAAACACTTATTTGAACACCTGGTTCTGTGTTCACAGTTTCACATTGGTTTTCTTACAAAGCGTTCCCAAATTATCAACTATCCAGGCCCTACTAAGTTTGGTTCCACCTACTTCTAACTATTAGCCCTCTGCATAAGCTGAGCTCAGCAGAGAACCATGGTGTGGGCTGGAAGCCCTTCATGGTTATATTCATGAGGGAGACCCCAGTGGAGTGTGTGAAAGTGCAAATGTGGTCAACAGAACAGCCCCTTTAAATGACAGAGGCTATCCAGGGAGCACCTCTTTTCAAGGAATTTGGGGGAAAGGCTGGGTCACAAACTCTCCATCAAATAGCATGGACTATATCCAGCATCACCTCTCCTGGGTCAGGGGTACGAGAGGGATGCAACAGTGGTAGTAAGCATTCCCTGTAGGGATGATGTCTCTACCCTACTATATCCTATGCCAGTTATTAGTTAGGTGACCTTGAAAAAGAGAGTTTAACTTTTGTGTTCCCTTAAAATAGTAAGTCACAACAGGATATATATTTTTAGATTTTTTTGTAAGAATCAGAAAATGCATGCCAAGTGGTAAATACAGTCACAACAAATGACAACTGTGGCTGTTATCAACATAATTGTCTTCATCTTCTTTACCACCATTATCAGTCCTCTATTCACATGGCACCTTTTCTCTAAAGTCTTCCTTGACAACTATTTTTAAAATAACAATCCCTGTTTTCACCTTTTATTCCCCCTTGCATTTATTTCTACCTGACATGATATATATTGATTTGATTGTGGTCTGTTTAATGCCAAAAGAGAATAAACTCCACAATTGTAGAAGTCTTTCTAAATGTTTCATCATTAGTGTCTAGATATGTCACTGGCACATAGTTATAAATTATTATTGATTAAGCAAATAAGTATTATACAGTTTGTTCCACTATGTTACTATTTGCCTAAGGACAGATCAATGGTTGGAATGGATGGATAATATAGGGACAATGTTTATCTCTTCTCAATATGTTTGATGTTCACAGTTGTAGAAGGAGCTTAAAAAGAATTTGGATCACTATTCTAGACTGCCCATGGGTACAGACCAACTTTGGCTTTGAAAAACTAAAGTCCTTCTGATATGTTCAGCACATTATAAGATGTGACGTGGCCAATATGTGGCACCAGGGCTTACTGCCCAAACTATGTGCATCAGAATGGTACATTCATTTACTTGCTCTCTGCTGACCTCAGATTAAACAAACAAAAAGCTAATAAACAAAAGGCAGGGAAGATCTAGGTTTCATGGGATCATGAATCTCCTCTCTTCCATTATAAGGGGGATGTTAGAAAATATCTACTGTATTTTATCCCACTAGAGGCTGATAAATTACTTGTGAAAATGAAAAGGAAGAAAAATAGTGAAAATAGAAGCAATATTTTAAAATTTTGGAAGATATGACATGTATGGGGGGACAACAAAACCTGGAATGATCTTTTGGAGGGCAAACCTCTTGTAATACAGGCTAGGTAAAAGTTCTAGGAGCTTATCAGCATCCTTGTACCAGGTAAAGCTATTGTAAAAGGCTGTGTTATGCATCAGTTAATTTTTAAAAGATTCTTTCAATGCATTTGCCCATTTTGCAATGGGTGATTTACAAGCACATCTGTCAACAGCACACCTAGTGTTCAGCAGTTTTTGAGAAAAATAGCATGACCCCATGCCCCATACTCCTTATTCACCAGATCTCACCCTGAATAAGTTAGTGCTTTTGTTTCCCTGGATGAAAAAGTCCTCAAAGGGAAACATTTTGCCATTGTGGAAGAAGTGAAACAAAAAAAATGGCAGAAGCTCTAAAATGTATCAAAGTTGATGAGTTAAAAAACTGTTTTGAGCAGTAGAAAAAGTGTCTCAATAGCTGTATTGCATCAAACATAGAGTACTTTAAAGGTAACTGATGTTTAAACATATAAGAATAAATACACAACTTTTTAATAAATAAATTTCATTTTTTGGATTCCCCTTCATATACTGTATTCTTACAATAAAGTAAGCTGGAGAAAAGAAAATGATATCAAGAAAATTATAAGGAAAGGAAGTATATTTGCAATATACTCATATGCCACATATAACATACAAAATATGTGTTAGTCAACCATGTTATCCATAAGGCTTTTGGTGAACAGTAGGATATTAGTAGATAAGTTTTGGGAAGTCAAAAGTTATACATGAATTTCCAGCTTCCCAGATGTCGGCACCCTAATCCTCAAACTGTTCAAGGATCAACTGTACGTACATTGAATTAATAACAAGATACTATGAAAGAAAACTAAACCTATATAAAAACAATTGCAGTCCAGCCTTTGACAATAGATAACCTAGGATACTACATGTGGGCTAATTTTGAAATGACAAGTGCAGAAATCATTGAAATACTTAGTTGAAGGTATTTTAATAAATCAGTAATTTTCTACCTCAGGGAGCTCTCTGCCATTCCCTCTGCCTGGAATGTATTTATTCCAAGACTTTATTGCTGAACATTGCTCACTATTTAAATTGCCATTCAAGTGGTTTACTATCCTTAGAGATGCTTTCCCTGTCCTTTGCAAAGCCACTCACCCCAGGTTATATCAATTATATTACTTGATTGCATTTGCATCATGAATTATTCCTACTTTATATTGCTAACTTATTTATCTGTGTTTGTAGTGATTTCCACTAGCATGCAAGGTCCTAGAAATTAGGAAACTTGTCAATTCCCATTTGCTCCTGTCTTCCTAATAGAATAGTATTTAGCATATAGTAGTTATTTAGTAAAAAGATGATCTACTTATTTCACTGATGGATAAACTGGAGGCAAGGAATGATAAATTGTCTAAGGTCATGTATATATCCTGAGGGCAGAGCTAATACTTAAATTTAAGACCCTTGACTATTGGTGGATTCAACTTTCAAGATCCTGGTGAAGCAATTTGTAACATTTGATGTATAATAGTGGATATTATACTGAGTGCTGATGTTTTGGAGACATACAAATATGAAACATAATTATTTTTTGTTTTGTTTATATAGTTAAGTCTTGTCACCTGAGGAAGTTTACCATTAAGATTTTTCTGAAGTACATACATTTTTACCTTCATAAGAAAATTTGGAAATGTTTTTCTTACTCAGATGAAATTGGCAATTTAGAAAATGATTTGAACAAAAAGGCATTTCACTTTATTGCCAATAATAGTTAACAAATCTCATTAATGAGATATACTAACTCAGAAATTACCACTATTCTAGTTCACAGTAAAAATTTTATAATTAAGTCACAGCATGTCTGCGTTACTTAGAAAAATAAGTAATTACACTATGCCCTTGAGGCATATTGCTAATTTGGCTCATTGCACAAATACTCTTACAGTGTTGTCTGGGACTAAATTTGATAATCATATGCCCATGCTCAGGGAAACTCACTACCTTCTTTTTAAAAACATTGCACTGCCTCCACAACACTGTCCAATGAACTGAAGGTAGCACATGAAACTAAAGTCTGACATATATTCAGATTGTCTTTAATTATAGAAGGTAAAATGTCACTAAATCCACAGAGACTAAGCAACTCCTCTATGCCAGGCCTGCGAGGAACAATGTAACTCCAAGTGCCTCACATCAGAGTTCACTAAATGTGGGTGTCACAAAAAAAGTGAAATGCCTTTTTGTTTGAATCATTTTCTAAATTGCCAATTTCATCTGAGTAACAACAGTCTCAAAGCCACAACAAAATCACAAAATATGTTATCTGAGAGCAGGAAAAGGTAA
This sequence comes from Carlito syrichta, assembly GCF_000164805.1. NCBI lineage: Eukaryota > Metazoa > Chordata > Mammalia > Primates > Tarsiidae > Carlito > Carlito syrichta. The sequence goes on along the minus strand of NW_007236010.1, from coordinate 7,326 downwards.
TTTATTTCAAAACTTACACCCAATATGGTACACACAGAGGAAGTCCTATCTAGCTCCTTGCCTAATTACACGTTAAAGGCAAAAGTGACCAAGATAAGGATCTAGAAGACTTTTGAACTCCTGCACCAGTCAAATAGAATTTCAGACTAAAACTCACCACTTCCACCAGCTTCTATGGTTTTGCTTCTACTCAAAGCTTTCTCATATCCTGTATCCCAGTGGAGATGATCTCTGGGAGAAGGAGAAGTTCAACTGGTTTCTGGTGGATATAATTTATCATTAATATTGGGACAACCTTGCAGTGAATGGGTATTAAGAGTGTGTATTGGGGATCAAAGGGGAAGGAAATGAATAACTTTGCATTTGCCATCCATTCTAATTACACAAAGAGAAACTTAAGAAAGGCCATGAGTCAAAATTTCCTTTTGCAATAAGAAACTGTTGAGATTTTGGTGATCCTGCCAACATAGAAGTGGACCTTCCTCCTTTATTAGTTTACCTATGAATGCACAATTATGGGTTTCTCAGGACTAGGCAATCACCATTACATACAGGGGAAACTTTCATAAATCAGAAATATGAAAAGTGCTCAGAAAAAAATAAAAGAATATCTATAAATAATCATGAGTGACTTTACCTTTAAAAAGTGAGAGGAAATATAATTCTGAGGTGTCCATTGTACTATAAACACATCTCATTGCCATATATTTCTATTATGATAATATTGATGAAGAGATGTAACAACTCAGAATATAATGTGAGTTCTCTTATCAGTGTCATAGATATTGGCAAACTATAAATATATATTTTAAAGATATTCTTCCACTAATAAAAACATGTTGTCAAGTGAAAGCTTTACTTAGCTCATAACCATCATTCAATTACTTTTTGTCATACTTAACATTTATTCATTTATTATTATTTTTTATATGTTTGTTATTTTAAATATGTGGGTAAAATTCAGGGTTAGGTATACAAATGCTCATTTTGCAGTTACCCTGGTTGATGAGGTATGGCTCCCCCCCCAGCAATTTCCCACCACTGCCACTCCTGCCCCTCCCCTCCCGGCAGTTTCCCACTACTGCCAATCCCATTCTTATAGTATTACAATAGCTGTTCAAGGTCCGCTTATGAGTGAGAATATGTGATAGTTGGTTCTTTGCTTCTGTGACAGATCACTCAGTATTATAGACTCTAAGTCCATCCAAGTTGTTGTGAAGTTCATAATTTTGTCCTTCTTTATGGCTGTGTAATATTCCATTTGCATACATGTACCACATGTTTTTGATCCAGTCCCATTTTGATGGGCAGCATAGTTGGTTCCATGTATTTGTTATTGTAAATAATGCTTCAATAAACTTGCATGTGCAGGTGTCATTTTCATAGAGTGATTTGAGTTCCTCTAGTAGATTCCCAGTAGGGGGACTGTGGGGTCATACAAGAAGTAAATTTTTAGATCTTTTAGGAATTGCCACATTGTTTTCCACAAAAGGCTGTACTAGTTTATACTCCAATCAACAGTGTAGAAGTGTTCCCTTTTCACCACATCCTCTCCAGCTTTATAATGAAAAATACAAAACATTGCTCAAAGAAATCAAAGATGACACAAACAAGGATTGGAAAAATCAACATTGTTAAGATGTCCATCCTACACAAGGCAATCTACAGATTAAATGCGATACCCATTAAATTACCAGTAGCATTTTTCTGAGACCTGGAAATGACAATACAGGAATTCATATGGACACATAAACAACCACGAATAGCCAAAATAATCCTCAGCAAAAAAAGAAAACAAAAACAAGAAACAAAGTGAGAGGCATCACGTTCTCAGACTTTAAACATTATTATAAAGTTACAATAATCAAAACAACCTGGTTTTGGTACAAGGACAGGCATATAGACTAATGAAACAGGAGAGAGACTCTGGAAGCAAATCCTCATTTTCTCAATGAACTCAACTTCAACAACGTCTCCATCATCAACCACTGGGGGAGAGGAGAACCTATTCAGTAAATGGTGCTGGAAAAACTGGTTGACCACATGCAGAAGATTAAAACAATATGCCTACCTTCACCACGCATAAAAATCAACTCTAAATGGATCAAAGACCTAAATGTAAAACCTTAAACTATAAGAACCTTAGAAAATGCAGGAGATACCTTTATGGAAATTGGAACTGGCAACGAATTTCTGATCAAAACCCCAAGTACCCATGCCATAAGAGATAAGATAGACAAGTGGGACCTCATCTAACTGACAAGCTTCTGCAAAGCCAAAGAAACCATTGAGAGAGCAGGGAGACAGCCCACAGAATGGGAAACAATATTTGCCAACTGTATGTCTAACAAAGGCCTAACATTGAGGATCTATAAGGAACTCAAACAGGTCAAAAAGTAAAAAACAAACAGCTCCATTACAAAGTGGGCAAAAGATATTAATAGATACTTCTCAAAAGAAGACATATGAGCATACAACAGATACATGAAAAAATGCTCAGCCTCACTAGTCATCAAAGAAACGCAAATTAAAACCACACTGAGATATCACTTAACTCCATTCAGGATGGCCATCATCAGTAACTCAAAAAACAACACATACTTAATCTTTGAAAGCTAAATTTATACCTTACTACCTGTAAGACAGGTAGACCATGACACTTCTGAGATCAATATTTAAAATTTCAATCCCCATGGAAAGCAATTAGCTTTCTATCACCACCATCATCAAAAGCCTGATTTGATGTGCACAAACTGTTGATATCAAGATGTTTAAGCCCTTCAGATACATAAACCACAATTGTATCAATGGTAATCACACTCAGGGAGTTCTATAGAGTCATCTAACTTTTTCATTTCTTCGGAATGGTGCTAAAATCAAATATACGTTCACAGTTATGTCAACATCCCTTCTGAGTTTATTGAATACACAGAGGCAATGCTCAACCCCCCTCATCCATTCACACTTCTTTGAGCGATGCCTGCTTGTCCTTCAGTTCTGACTTTTATCAGCTACTTAGGGAAATTGTTGCTGTTTTCCACACTACAACCTGTCTTCTGTTTTATGTTCGAGTGGTCTGTTGTTATATTTCATAGTCCTTGTCATAACTTAATGTTTTATTTTGAAATTATTTCAGACCTCTAGAAAAGCTGTGAAAGATAGCACATTTTCATATTTCTCTCTGTCAGCTCTCCACTGTAATATACAGAGACAGTACAATGATCTAAACCAGAAACTAATATTGATAGTTAATAAATTATAAACCTTAATAGCTTTTCACCTGTTTTTCCTGTTAGTGTACTGTACCTGTCCAGGATTTAATTCAGGATCCCAGAAAGCATTTAGTTGTTGTAACTTCTAAATCTCCTCTAATCTGTGACAGTTCTTCAATTATTTTTTATGTCTTTCTTAATTTTAACATATTTTAGGAGTACTTTTTGGTTATTTTATAAAATGTCTCTCCATTTTGGATTGTCTTGTGTTTTCCCCATGATTACATTAGAGTTACATGTTGTTGGCAAGAAAGCTGACATCACACAGGTGGTACTGTGCTCTGTTCAGTGTATTATGACAGGAGGTACAGGATTTCAATATAACATATTACTAGTGCTGCTATTCTTGTTTCTTTAGTTAAGGCAACAGATATCTTTAAGATTTCTTCACTGCAAAGTTACCATTTTTTCCTTTGTAATTGATCAGATTGCTGGGAGAGATGCTTTAAGACTATGGTAATGTACTATTGAAAGTGTAAGTTATCTTTTTTTTTTGAGTTGGAGTCTCATTGCCCAGGTTGGAGCACAGTGGCACATTTATGGTCACCCCAGCATTGACCTGCTGGGCTCTGGCGATCCTTCTGCCTCAGCCTTCCAAGTCGCCACAACTACAGGAGCACGCTACCTTTTTAAAAATTTATTGTAGAGATGAGGTCTCACCAAATTGTCCAGGCTGGTCTCAAACCCCCCGGTTTCAGGCAATTCCCTCTCATCAGCCTCCCAAAATGCTGAGATTACAAGCTGAACCACCAAAGCTGGCTGTAAGTTATCTTTTAAATAGATCCAAATTCATGTGTAAAATACAAATAATCAATAATAACCTGTAAAGTTACCATTTCCACTTCCCTTCATTCATTTGAACAAATTCATATCACTTTTTTTCTGACTTAAAAAACAAATTCATATCACTTTTTTTCTGACTTAAAAATGATCTTTAAGGTCTTCTGTAGTACATTTCTCCTGATAATGACATTCAGCCTTTATATGGCTAAGAAACAATTTATGTTGTCATAGTTTTCAAAAGATGTTCACTGGGTAGAATTCTAGGTTGAAACTTTATTTTGTGTGTTTTTTAACTTTCAGTATTGTAAGGATAGTGCTCCACTTGCAATGCTTCCAGTGAGAAATCAGCTACCATTCTTGCCTTTGTTCCTCTGTACATAATATGACTTTTTTTTCTGGTTATCATTAAGATTTTTAAATTATTACTGGCTTAAATAATTTGATTATGACATGTCTTATAGTAATTTTCTTCTTATTTCTTATGCTTCAAGTTCATTGAGCTTCTTGGATCTGTAAGTTTATAACTTTTATTAAGTTTAGAAAAATTAGTCATTATTAGCTCAATTATCCCACATTCTTTTCCACTCTCATCACATTCTTGAAGTTTTTATGCAACTTATGTAGTAGTCATATATGATATATATTATATACTACATATACATTGTCTTATTTTTCTTTTGGGTAGTTTTCACTGCAGTGTGTTGAAGTTACTAATTTTTAATTGTGCAATATTTTATCTCCCACTAACACTATCAAATGTGTTTTTCATTACATTGCACTTTTCATTTTTTTAATGTTTGAGTTGATACTTTTTAAATGTCTCCCACAATCTTAATTAGCATTCAGATGTATAGAATACACTGACAACTCTTTTAATTCCATTGTCTGCTAATTCTAAGTTCTATTCCACTTCTAGTTTTGATTTGATTGGCTTCTTTTCCTCCACATTTCAGTTTGTATTTTCTTGCTTCTTTGTATGTCTTGCTAACTTTTCACTGGATGCCAAAAATTGTATATTTTATCTTGCTGGGTGTTGAATATTTTTGAATTTTCTTAAATGTTCTTGATGTTTGTTTTGGGAAAAAGTTGAGTTACTTTGAAATAGTTTTCTTTATTAGGTCTTGTTTTATTATTAATATGTTGATTTTTAATGAGATTGGAGAAGAAGCACAGCATATCTGGTATATTTCTGAAATTAAAATCAAGGTTAATAAAAATAAATGTCAAATCTTTTAGAGTAAATAACTAATATTTTCTAGCATTATACATTTTTAAGTGTTAGTGGAATTTACATGTTAGTAGAATTATTCTAGTATTCAAATTTTAAAAATCAAATTCTGATAGAAGATTTAATTTGACAAAACTTTTTAGGTCTTGTTTTTATATTTGTAATGCAGAAATGCTGTAGTGTTCACTCTAGAACTAATTACTCCCCACTACTGGGACATGAGTTTGCTGTGTCACTATTTAATCTCCATTAATCATTTGGTTTTCCAGTATATCTGGTGGAAACAAGAACTATTCCCAGCCCTGTGAGAGTGTCACACTGTACTCCCTAATCTTTTCTAGTACATTCTCAAGCTACATTCTCAAATAGCTCTCTCATATTTTTGTATTGATCACTACTTGTTGAATAATCAGTAGGTACCTGCTGCAGATCTCTGGAGTTTTCCCTCTGTGCTTTTATTTCCTCGCTTCTCTTTCATAATCTTCAAAATGTAATTGACCTGGTCTCCCTAGACTACATCTCAATTTCTTCAACTCAGGGAAATTATCAGACTCTGTCTGGTTTCCCCTTCCAAGAGCTGTGGTCTTGACCCTCTTCTAAGACAATAATCCAAAACAATTGCAGGGCTCACCTCACTTATTTCCTGTTTCCCAGAGTTCACTGTGATATACTGACTGATATTTCATGTCTCAAAAAGTGTTGTTTAATACATGTTTTGTTTTGGGGTGCTTCAAGTAGAGGAAACATTCAGGTCATATTACTCAATCCTAGATTGAAGCATGTCTTCTCATCATAATTGAAATTAAGCAATTATTTCTTTGAGAACAATATTTGCTTCCAGAATTACAATGTCTTGACCACCAGAACAATATCTACATTGCTTAGCAACACACATTATATCTCAGTAGAGGGTCATGCACACAGAAGTACTCATTTTTAAAAAATGATTAAATAATCAAAAGAATACACAAATGCTTATTTGGGGGGAATTTAGATGGGGAATTAAATATATTCATTTATAGAATCTAACTTAGCATTTTAGTTTAGGTGATGACTCAAGTGGATGGGCATCTATTGTTTCAGTCAACCTGGCATCTACTTTATCTTTTAATGAAAACATGCAACCTCTGTGGAAAGCAGTGTGGCGATTCCTAAAAGCTCTAAAAATTGACCTTCCATATGACCTGCAATCCCCCTACTGGGAATATACCCTGAAGAACACAAATCACTCTATAAAAAAAGATACCTGCACACGTATGTTTACCCGCAGTGTTGTTCACAAATAGCAAGAACCTGGAAACAACCATGCTGCCCATCAAAAGAGGACTGGATTAAAAAAATGTGGTACATATACATGATGGAACACTATGCAGCCATAAAAAAGAACAAAATCATGAATTTCACAGCAACCTGGATGGAACTAGAGTCTATAATACTGAGTGACCTCTCACAGAAACAAAGATCTGATTATCACATGTTCTCACTCATATAATGGACCTTGAACATCCAATGTAATACTATAAGAAAATGACGGCAAGATGGCGACGGCATAGGTGAACTTGTGAGATTCTCTGAACGTGAGTTCCCAAAAAGGCTATCACTTCGCTACCCCCATCCCCCAGCCCACCACCAACCGCGCTGGGGGCAGGCCCGGGAACTTCAGTCCCACGCAAGGCCAGATATTGCGCCCCCGCCCCACTGCTGCCGTTCTACTCGTGTGTGGAAGTCTCCGGTCCCAGCCCCCTCCAGATCCCTCCCCGGCTGCATTGTCTCCAGCCCGGGCACCCGGCATCAAGCCGCCGGTCACACAGGGAGGCTCTGGGCACCCGCCCCTCAGAGACGCTGGTTCCATTTCTGGCTGAAGTCCTCTGTTGGGTCCCAGTGCCACTCTCGCTGTCTAGAGCCTGCCCTTTGGAACTTTGGAGCTCTGGAACTCCGGGTCCACCCTGGCTGAGGCACTCAGCATGAGACCCCAAACCAGAGGACCCAGACAAGCGGAGAAAAACAGATCTGCTTAAACTGCCTTGCCATTCTCCAGGAAGA
>NW_007236009.1:0-904 GCF_000164805.1 Carlito syrichta | reverse complement strand
TAACTCTGGTCTTAAGGTGAATCCTGTAATCCTTCCCCTTCCATTTCGCTTTTTATTTGGAGAGGGGAGAAGGGTTTGGTAGTTGCCAAATGTTCAGTACGTATTTTTAAAGGAACCAGGAATCCTGGATTCTACGTTTCTAGGAACCTTCTGGGCATCTGTCTTTTTGTATACATAGTTTGGAATTCACATCGACAGGGAAAATCAGGGTATCTTGCTGAGAACGAAAGGAAATCGGATTCTAGGAGTTCTCATTAACCGGCATCTACAGAGCATCCTGATAAGGTTTAATGAGCAATCTGGGCTTCGGGGTCCCTATATTTTTCAGAGCTACTTTCTCCGTGAATACACTAAATCTGTCATTACAGATGCACAGGAACTTTCTTGTCATCTTGTTAGTTGTAATCAGGGATCTGGCCCTACAAATCCTTTTGTGTCCTAGGAATATCTATGACCATAATCATGTTCCCCAGAATCAAAATTAATATTGGTACAAAATCCCTCGATTCAGCTTACCTCAAACTACAGAAAATTCTTGTGGGTGGGCAGGTGAGAATTGGGATGTTTGGTTTTGAAGATTCCACATTTTTGGGAAGGTCTTGTGAAGGGGAACCAGGAATCTTGGATTCCAGTTCCCAACGAATATTATGGGAGTCTTTCTCTTGATATTCAAACAACTGGAATTCTCACTCACCGGGATCTGCCTCAGCATCTTGCAGAGTGAAGTGGGAACCTGGGTAATGGGAGTCATCATATACAGGAAACTACACGTCATCTTGCTTAGGACGTATAAGGAATCTTGTTCACATGAGTCCTAATAACAAAAAGTACTTGCCCTCTTCCTAAGATGTAACCACGAATCAGTTTTTGAAGTAGGATTCTGGGTAATGGGAGTCCTCACATA
>NW_007236008.1:0-596 GCF_000164805.1 Carlito syrichta | reverse complement strand
GGAATCCTCATATACAGGACATTCCATGAACCCTCGCTTAGGCAAAATAAGGACTCTTTGATACACTAGTCCTGAATCCGAAAAATTCTCAGGGTATCTTGCTACAGGATAAACAAGAATCAGGGCTTTGACCTCGTCACATATTTAGAGATATTTGGCTTGTGGGTATTATGAGTCAGTCTTTTCAGGACTCCAGCAGTATTCTGGTCCTCTTGAGAGTTTTAAACGGGTATCTGGTAGTACATGTCACTTAGGTTCCTCGGGACAACTAAGGCAAGATTCCCGGAAAAAAAGTATCTTCTTGCCGTATTTGGATGTAACTTTGGTTTTAAGATGAACTTGGTAATCCTAAAACTTCCGATTGTACTTTTATTTGGGGAGGGGCCGAGGGCTTTGCTGTTTCCAAATATTTAGTACGAATTATTAAAATGTAACCAGGAATAATGGATTCCACGTCCCTAGGAAACATCTGGGCATCTACATTTTTGTATACAGAACTTGGGAATCTACATAGACAGGGAAAATCAGGGCATCTTGCTGAGAATGGAAAGGGAATACGGTTCTTGGAGTCCTCAATCGCCTATATCTACAAGGTG
>NW_007236007.1:0-12316 GCF_000164805.1 Carlito syrichta | reverse complement strand
AACGGTTTGGTGTGGATCTCCTCCTGCCGGGTTGTGATGAGCTACCCGTGCCAGAGGCCGCGGCGGTGGTGGCGGCGGCGGCGACGGGAGCGCTGGTGGGGGGAGGGGCTGCGGCAGCGGCGGGACAGTGCAATGCAGTAAAACTGTCCAGTCGTTGCGATGTTCCAGCGATAGCGATGGCCGAGCTGTGTCTGAAGAGCAGGCTGCAATGCTGGGGTCCCCAGCCTCCCGGGGCGAGAGTCAGAGACCCACTGCAGATCTCCCTTGCAGAGGGCTTCAGACACCGGGTTGCCCGGTCGCCATCTTGCCGCCCCACAAAATCTTTTAATATCATGTGTTTTTCAGCATTTATTTTCTTCATAATCCCATGCATGGTTCCATTATTTAAGTTCACCATCACACCTCATTCGTGACATCACTTTTTGGCAGCACATACATTTACTAGTAGCCATTTTCAATGATGAAGCACACGAAGAAGAAATCCAAACAAGCATTTCTGATGAGCACCTGGAGACGTCACGAAGAATTGTGACCACTTCCATTAATCAGACACTGATAGATTAGTTTGACAAAAGCAGGGTCAAATTTCCCACTAGTTTTATAGTCTCATGTTTAAAAGCTTTATAATAAAAAACTTAAGTCTTATGTATACACACTAACTATACTATATAATTTATGTGCAGCTCAAAATGATTCTTCTTTACTTGATGTGGCCCAGGGAAACCAAATGATTGAACACTCCTGGTCTAGTGCATGCACAGTGGGTGTTTTCGCTGCTATATAGGTTAAAGGTTAACAGAAAGCCCAGCCCCCTTCGAAAGTGGTTTCTGGGAAACTGCGAGCTCTGTGATGGAGGCTGAGGCTGTGCCCCTGTGCAGTGAGTAGCTGCCCACTGCGACCCCTCACAGGGACTAGAACACAAAGGAAGGGGGTGCAAGTGGTCACTGAGATGGGAAGGCCTAGGGCCCTAGGTCAACCCCCCTCCTGCCTCCTTACCACTCCTCCTCTTCCTTCTTCATGGCAGCTGCAGGGCAGTATTCTGATCTGAAGGAAAGGAAGGGAGTATCCAAGGTCGGAGGACATTCATACATTGCTTTGGTGAGAGCTCAGTCCATAAGGTGTGACCCTTCCCCTGCAGGGAAGGCCTGCCCACACCCATGCTCATCTGAGCTAATGAGCTCTATGGATTCTGGAAGGAGACAAGCAAAAGCAAAGAGTGGATAAGAAGAGAGTGTGGCAGAAGTGAAGTTGGATACCACTGAGGACCCTAATCCAAATGGCAGGCAGCAGAATGCAGTGAAAAGGCATTAGAATCTGAAGGTCTGTGTTCAAGTTCCAGGACTCCAAAAACTTTATGGCCATTGGCAAGTTACTGAAACTTGTTAAAAACAAACCATAAAAATCTATAAAATGAGTGCAGTGGCTCATGTCTATAATCTCAGTACTTTGGGAGGCCAACGCAGGAGGATTCCTTGAGTCCAGAAGTTTGAGAGACCAGTTTGGCAACATAGCAAGACTCCACTCTACAATAAATAAATAAAAGTAGTCAGCCTGGTGTTGCACATCTTTAGGTTCAATTACTCAGGCAGCTGAAGCAGGATGATCACTTGAACCCAGAAATTCAAGGCTGCAGTGAGCTGCAGAGTGTGTTGATTGAGTTCATGCCTGTCCCTAAAAAGCTGTGCAGTGAGCTGTGATCACATTGCTGGTCTCTAGCCTGGGCAACAGAGCAAGACCTATCTCAAAAAAAATCTATAAAATAATCTGGTGGAATTAATGATCATCATTTTCCTGTCCACCAAGACAGCTACTGCAAGGGTCTAAAGAGAATGTATGTCAAAGCATCTATGGGTTAATTGCAACTATTAGTGTGAGGATTATTTTTTATATTATTAGGTAAATATCTACTAATACCTTTTCTGTTAGGATTCTTTTAGGGATCTCATGAAATAAAGCAGGTCATGTTCTATGTAACAACAGGGATGGTCCGTGTGGTGCTGCAACTGTTGGCTCTCACTGCTGCTGTGGGCTCTCCAGGACCACCACCATGTCCAGGTGGCTTGTGAACTGCAGATCCCTGAGATCCCTGTCCACCTCCTGAATCAGTCTGCCTGGCAGAGGAGCCCTGGAATTGGCATTTTAAACCACTCCCTAAGTGATCTTCATGTGCACAGAAGTTTGAGAACCAGTAGTCGAGAATTAGCAAGCTTGTATATAACACTGGGTTCTGATTCTCTTGCAAAGGCATCCAGTTAACTCACTGAAGTTCGGTGAACACTTCTTGACCATCTCCTATGTTCAATGCTCAGTGCTAAGTGTTTTAGAGGATAGGCATGGTGGGATCTAAAAAAATGGCTGCCTATTTTTTACCTGTCTTCTCAGCAATAGAGTCTACTTCCCCACTCTTGAATCAGAGATGGCCTTGAACTCTGCTTTGACCAATGGGATGTGGCAGAGTGTGTTGACTGAGTTCATGCCTGTCCCGCAAGAGCTGTGCATTTTCTCTTATCCTCTTTGGTGCAAACCAGCCCAGGATACTTCCTGCAGGAGGAAAGATCCCATGGAGAGGCAGACTTTGCAGTTCCTGCTGAGGGCTCAGACCTGAGTGATCCCAGCTGACACCATATGGAACAATGACACATCATCAAAGCACAACTCTAAATCTGCTCACAGAATTGTGATCAGATAAATGACCTGTTTTTAAGTATGGGGTCATTTATTATACTGTAAACAATTACTGAGTCAAGAACAGAGATGAGTAAGACACGGTTATCAGTTTCCCAGATCCCACAGTAGGAACATAAGTTCACAGATCCATATTTGGCTAAATATATGAAGTCTGATAAAAAAGGAACCAGTGATACCCTTTTAAATGTTTATTATGGGAAAGAAAAGGAGGAGTGATTAGATCCAGTCAAGGAGCAGGAAATAATTTCTGATTGAGGCGGGACATAGTAGGGTCCTTAAAGGATGAGAAACATTTTGAAAGATGGCTATCATGCATGGTTGGAAATGACAGAGACTTGGAAACAGAAGGAATGATGTGACCAGAGTCATAGAGAAGTTGAGGTGCAATCAGCAAATAAGGAGCCTTCAGACAGGCCGGGACTCCTCTGGAGAGTCATGCTGGGCACAGAGGGCAAGCTAAAACCACACGTGGAGGCTTCTAAATAACAGGCTAAGAATGATGACTTCATGAAGACCAGGAAAGTTTTCTAGAGCAGTAGCGTAATTTGATCAGAGTTATGTTTTAGAGGGACTGTCTAATCATATCACACATTAAAATTAGTGCCAGAGCATCCATAATGTCTCCCAGGTGCTTTATTTTCTATATGCCAAGTTTTAACTTCAACACTATTGTTGGACTCTGTGTGGGGGCAGAGGGGTGGTCTTGGTGATATTGGCAGGTAGGAGGGCAGTACTAGATTTGTTAACAAAGCCCCTTCATTACTAGTTCCAACTGATGACTGAACGTCAGGCTTGGGTTTCTTTTGTCATCATGTATTGTAGGGGTTATCTTGGTTTATTTTTATTTTATTTTGTTTTGTTTTATTTTATTTTGAGACAGGGTCTCACTCTGTCACCCAGGCTGGAATGCAGTGGCATGATCATAGCTCATGGCAGCCTTGAACTCCTGGGCTCAAGCACTCTTCCCGCCTCAGCCTCCCAAGTAGATGGGACCATAGGCACCACCATGCCCAGATAATTATTTTATTTTTTTGGTAAAGATGAGGTCTCACTCTGTTGCTCATGCTGGTCTCAAGCTCCTTGGCTCATGTGATCATCTCACCTCGGTCTGCCATAACACTCGGACTGTTAGGTGTGAGCCACCATGCCTAGTCTATCTTAAAATGTTATTTCTAGTTCATACTTATTATTTTAATTCACTTTTGAGATCATAATGGTGAGTGAGAGGCTAATATGAAACCTGGCTCTTTATTATACTCCTTTGTGGTTTTGGCTACAGAGCAAAACTCTACACAATTATGTTGTTTCTTACTATCTTCTACCTTTCTTCTTTGCAAGAAAACTTTGTGTCTCTTAAAGAGATGTGAAGCCTATAGGTGTGGTTTAATTTGCCAAAATTTTTCACAACTGTTATTTATTAAATTTGGTTGAGCAAACATCATTGAAAACCACTGAATGCTTTTTCTCTCATTCTCAAGTTAACTACTGATTAATCTGTGTTGTCTCTTGCACATATTAGAGGTGTTAAAATGAGTGATGACTATTGTTATTTTATTTCTGGAGACTCTTCCCTGTCACTGACACATCTCCACCTAATTTATAGCAATACAAATTCTGTTAAACATTTTTGAACTAAAGTAGCATACCAATTTTTACCTCATCTGCTGCAGAGAGAGAATTCTTGGTCTTATTGCAGTTGATGAGAGTGTAGGGCACTTCTATCACTTTGTATTTCTATGGAACTTGTCTCTATCAGGTTCACTTATGCAGATGTCCTTAACATCACCGTGAAAGCACTTGGGGGGATTGAGTTGTGGAGGGTGAGTCAGTCTAGGTAAGTAGGTAATTCAGTGCCCAGAGCATTAAGACACTGAAATTCTCAGTTCAGTGCTTAACAGCATGTGACCCAAAGCACATAGTTGAGCAATAATGCTTGATCATTGTCCTGCATCAGAGCTATGTGCCAAAGACAAATGAGTTCACACTGAAAGGTGAAAACACTCAGTTCATAAGAGCAAAGATTCGTTGCTAATCTAAAGTACATATTATGACAGTATTTTGTAGCAGCTGGGAAAGAAAAAGTGTGGAAGATTGGGTGACAGACCTGGAATCCATCATGATAAGGACATCAAGATGGCTCTGAGGGCAGGTAGTAAGCACCCTGTGAGGTGGATGTCTGGTTTTATGGGAGTTCAGTAACAGAGCTCAGGGGAAGAACACATCATTTAGCCCAAATATGCTCCTAGAAGACTCTGTCTACTCTCCTCCAGCTCTTTTTGGTATATACCAATAAAGTTAAGAGAGCCCATTAGGAAATATGCTAGAGTTATAATAATAATAACAACAGCTCATGGTTTGGGAAATGCTGATAATACTATTACTCATTTCAAGAGGCACCAATCTTCTACCTATAATGAGTGCTAGGATTTTTCCCCTGCTGTTGACTTCCTTTGCTACTGTCTGTTGCTTAATCTGTATAACTTCTCAGGTAAAACAAATGCATAAGATTAAGAGATTATGTAAAATGTTGCTTTGGAAAGTGAATTCCCATAGCGAAAATGATTTGACCTTCTACCACACATCAGACATGGAGGTTAGCTCTGGGAGCACAGAGATGGTGGAGATGAGTTCCCTGCTCTCAGAATCCAGGCATGTTGAGGAAGACTGACTTGACCTAATAAATCCAATATAATGCCATAAGGAAATATAGCCATGTGGGTACCAGCATTCTGTCTCTTCCTCCATCCCACAGGCTGAAACATCCAAAGAAATGTAATCATAGAGGAAATTCTCTATCACAGTCAGGGAAAAGAGAAGCACCCGCTTGCTATCACTCTGAGGGGTTTTTGCTAAATATATTGCAGGGACCAGAAAGATTTCAGTATTTGGAGCCAAACCCCACTTCTGCATGTATGTGGCATCTTATGAACTAAGTAGGAGACATCCTGAAGGGTTTCTATTAAGCCCTTCATGTTTAAGGGCTTAGAGCTGGAGCCTCAAGGATCTACCCTACTCAGACTTTAGAAATGGAAGGGACAAAACAGGTAAGCAGAACCTGTGCTTTCCAGCATTGTGCCCAGGGAGCTGTGAGATGAGGTGCTGTGTATGTTCCACCAAGATGTGTTGATGGGAGGACCTTGGGGGAGAAGGGAAGAAAGGCTTCAAAGAGGAGATATAGACTGAACAGGAATTTGAAAGATGAGGAAGGGGGCTGGGGAGGATACAGTGAAATAGGAAGGCATTCTAGAGAGGGGGTGCAGCTTTACTAGAAGTCCAGAGCTGTGAACCAGCATGTCACATTGGAGTGACAGTGGCAGTTGTGCAAGATTGTGGGACCATTTCGGTTGCAGCATGGAGATCTTACCAGAAATGAGAAGTGGCCAAGGCTGGACAGGAAAGGCAGAGTAAGCTGCTGCTAGGTGTCACAGGAGAGGTGGTGCAGAAGTGAGCTAGACAAAGATGAGGGAGTGGGAGGTGGGACAGGAGAGGAAGCCAGATCATAGGCATGAGGGAAAGTGGGAAGTCAAAGCAGAGGGCTAGGCTGAGGGTCACAGCACCAGGTACTGAGCTGACAAAATGTTAGAAGTGGAAGATTTGAAAAGGAAGACAAGACTTCCTGTGGGGCTTGGTGAGCTGAAGGCGCCTTTGGAATTGTCCTACCGTGAGTCAAATGTATGTCTTTATTGCTCAGAAGAGGAGTCTGTGGAGGGACCTGGCCCCTGCCCTTTTGAGAAACAGCCTGATCAGCCAATCTTCTCTGTGCACAGGTTGTTGTGAAGTATGAGACTGCTATGTGTCATCCAAAATGGAAGGGGGGTGGCAACAGATCTTTTTGGCATCAGGAACATTTCATGGAAGACAATTTTTCCATGGAGACTGGTGGGGGCAGGGGTTGGTTTCAAGATGATTCAAGTGCATTACATTTATTGTGCACTTTATTTCTATTATTATTACACTGTAATATATTGTTATAGCCAGATTGTGAGAAAGGAGACACCAACACACTGAGGGTCAAATCATGAGTCCTTTAATGATCAGCGGTCAAGAATGGCTAGTGCCAAAAAGATCTCTCAATGCTGAACTGAGTGAGCAGGAGGTATATAAAGGCAGAAATTATATAAGCTGTACAGCTTAATTTACATTTTCTTGGCAGAACATTTGACAGGTAGATGAGATACAGAATTTTCAATTAGGGAATTTCCAAGCACTGAAGGGAACAAAAATGTGGGCTCATGATTACGGGAAGGTTACAACTTGTGATTATGGGAAGGTTACGCAGAGGGATCATCTCTGGGTTAAGATGGAGATTTTGTTACAAAATGGAGTTATGTCAAGCAAACCATCACAGGCTGTTATAGATTTTACAGATAGATATTTCATTCCCCTCTTTTTTTTGGTTCATGAGTCAATGCATTGACTCATCAGTCATGGGTATACCATTGTAGTGGGTTCTCACATACATGAGTTTTACAGAACTGATTCATTGTTTGATGAAATGAATAAATCAATTTACTATGAAGGGCCCTATGAGAAAACCAAGGAGAAGAAGTAAGAGGGGTCCAGTCAGACCAGTAATAAGAGTTGTTAGCCATGGGTTCCAATCAAACAAGGACTGGAACCAGGATTTATTATTTTCCATTTTTTGGTCATTTGTCCAAATTTCCTCAGACCCTCTGGAGGGTGTTAAAAATCCCTGATTTGTTGGCATAGAAGCAACAAACTTCTCCAAGGACTACACAGAGTCCTCCTAGGGATAGGGAAAGTATGTCTAGGCCTCTATGATTTTTGAGGACAACTTCAGCCAGGGATTCTGCCTGGTCATGGAGTTGGTTCATGGAAAACTGTAGGTTTCCTAGGTCAGCATTAATTTCTTTTTCAAGGTTAGATAGACCTAGTTCTCCACTGACCAGAGTGGCAGTGCCGATTGCAGCCATTCCAGTTATATTTAGCCTGACTAAGGCAGGTACTAGCAAGGGAACAGTGCATTTTGAATGAGCCATTGGAAGACCAGGGGATTGAGTAGAAGGGCTTCTTCCAGGACTGCTATAAGCATAAACCTGAGGTAGCACATGAACAGTAATATATAGGGTAGACTGATTAACTTTTTGGTAGTAGTACATTTTGCAAGGCTTGTAGAACTAGCTAACCAGGTGTTGGCAGGGGTCACATAGGCCATTGTTAGGGTGAAGGATAAATTACAAATATCAGACAACAGAGAAGTTGTTAGATTGAAACTTGGAGTTACAAGGCAGGAGACTTTACCAGTTACATCATCTAGAGTAATGTGAGCAATTTCCAGAGAGCATTTACTTTTGTCTGCATTGCTGATGATAGTTTCAACTCCTAGGCCCACATAGTAAGGGGGTTTCAGGTTTAAGCAAAGCGAGCAATCTGAGGTCAACTGGGGCATAGTAGTGTTAAGCAGATGGTGTGCATTAGTTAACATAGGAAAAAGACTAGGGGGTTGGCGGGCCAGGTTTAGAAGAGGTCGAGGTGAACTCTGGCACTGTTGAGGTGAACCTGGGGTAGTCGCTTGGTTGGCAGAAGGTAGAGGCTGAAGCTGGTGGTGACCAAACAAAGGATTTTTCAGCTCTGCCAATGGCCCTATTGGTTTGGCCATGGCTTTGTAGGCAAATGTGCACAGTCAGATAGTGAATAAGGCATCATGGTCATAGCCATTCATGTAAAGTTGTATACCCCAGTTATTTTCTGTACTCCAGGAATAATGGAGAGGATTAGTAACCTTTCTGTTCTGAGTCAGCATTTGTACAAATGGTGATTTCAGAAGTGTCATTAGGTCTCCCACTGTGAGTTGCAATGGTGATGCATATTCATTCTGGGAAAAAAAGTCATTTTCCTGATTACATATTCAGTCAGTGGGGGTATTAGGGCAGAGGTAAAAGTCTATGTCCTTCACATAATTGGGGGTTACCCACTGTGTACATGATTCAGTGCAGCAAAGGTTTTGTCTGCCATACAGACTTCCAGATAGACTTTTTTTTTTTTCTATTTGTAGCAGGTCAGGAAGGTTTACCTTAAACTGGACTGGAGGTGAGCCATAGGTCCATTTCTGGATAGCTGGGACGTTTCCTGTTGTGAAAGAGGTTAGGGAGAAAGAGTACAGGGCATCTTTAGACTCTCTAAGTAAAACAAACCAGGTTAAATTTATTGTGAGCATAGTAGTGCGGTAACACATCCTATGCATAGGAGATAAGAGAGCATTAACAGGGACTTTTCACCACATGTCCGGTCTATGGCTATCAATACTATGCCTAAAGCTAGGGTAATTGGGATGAATAAGGTGAGGGTTAAGGGGTGATAACAATACATTCAGGGAATTATTAACCAGTAAAACAGTCTATTCTGGGCAGTCAGAATCTCATATTTCATCTGTGCATTGGTTGGTCAGCCTGTGGCATGGGTGAAGTAGGACAGTGGTCTTGGAAGATGATTTCAAGAGGGTTTTCAGGGATCCTGACTGTTGTCTAGTTGGTTGAGCAGGTTGGTGGAACAATGTCACTTTCCTTGAGTGGACAGCACCCTGGACTTGTTGGAGGGACTGGAGATACTTTAACAGAGATTTATTAGTAAGTTATTGAAGAATGGGATCCTGTAACTGGGGGAACAGAGGAGGGGGTCTCCCAAACATGATTTTATATGGGGTAAACCCAGCCTTGTATAAGGTGCATTGGGCCCGGAGAAGGGCTAAAGACAAAAGACTTAACCATGTTTCACCAGTTTTTATTATTAATTTAGTAGAGTTCAGTTCATGCCTTTTGCCTGTCCAGAGCTCTAAGGTCAGTAAGCACAATATAATTTTTAGTCAATGTTTAGTGCTTTACTAACCAGCTGAACTACAGATGAAGCAAAGGCACAACTTATCAGAGCCAATAGAGAGGGGGCACCCAAACCTAGGAATTATTTCATTTAACAAAAACCTTGCAACCGTAAGTGTGGTTTCATTTTTAGTGGCAAAAGCTTCTACCCATCCAGAAAAAGTATTTACAAACACCATTAGGTACTTGTACCCTGCTTAAGGGGTTTTATTTTTTGTAAAGTCTATTTTCCATTTTTTGGCAGGGCTTAATTCATGAGTCCTGATTCTTTTTGGAGGCTTCAGACCTCCTTTTGGGTTGATGTGGACACAAGCAGCGCACATTTTGGCCACTGAGGTGGTCTGGCTTTTTAAATCATTAATATGATAAAAGAAATTTAACAGCTCAGTCATTCTGGTACCTCCCAAATGGGTGGTGGAATGAAGTCGTTTTACTAATGTATGTGCGCGGGCTGCAGGCAAAATAATTCTAGAGTCTTTTTTTATTTTTGAATTGGAGTCTCACTCTGTCACCCAGACTGGAGTGCAGTGGCTGTTCCTGGCCACCGCAGCCTTGACCTGCTGGGCTCCGGTAATCCTTCCACCTCAGCCTTCTGAGTAGCCAGAATTACAGGCATGCGCTACCACGTCCATCTGATTTTTTGATTTACTGTAGAGATGAGGTCTCCCTGCCCAGGCGGGTCTCGAACCCACGGGCTCAGGCAATCCACTCACCTCAGCCTCCCAAAGGCACAGGATTACAGGCTGAGCCACCGAGCCCGGCAATGCTAGAATCTTTAACCCACCAACTGTCAGACCCTTTGTGAGCTCCTGTCAGGTCTGCTTCTTCTTCTCTTTGGGTGTAGTTGGGCTGCTGTGGGAGAGAAGGAGCTGGAAAATTTTTAGCTAGCAGGATAGTTAGAGATTTCACTGGAAGCTCTGCTGCCTCTCAAGCTGCCTGGTGTGCCAAACAATTTCCAGTTACTTCTGGAGTCTCTGACTTTTGGTGTACCCTGCAATGAACAATGGCTACCTCTTTGGGGAGCCATATAGCCTTCAAAAGGGCTAAGATTTCTTCCTTATTTTTTTTAATAGTCTTACCCACTACAGTAAGGAGTCCTCATTCCTTGTAGATCATGGCATGGACATGGAGTGTAGCCAAGGCATAACAGCTATCAGTAAATATGTTTACCCATTTTCCTGTTCCCCAGCACAGGGCCTGAGTTAAAGCAATTAACTCAGCCTGATCAGATGTACCATTGGGCAAAGACTGTGATGAGATTATGTCATGAGCTGTGGTTATTGCTGCACCAGCCTGTGGACTCCCCCTATGATCAGACTGGTGCCATCCATGAACAGGTCAGCATCAGTCTGGTTTAAGGGAATGTCCCAAAGATCAGGTTGGCTAGCTTGAGAGTGTTTAATATGTCTTCACAGTCATGAACCAGTGTTTCCATATTATTATCAGGCAGTAGGGTTGCTGGGTTGAGGCTCTGAGTGGGAGAAAAAGTTAGTCGAGGTTGACCAAGTAGGAGACTCTGATATTGGTGATATGAGCATTTGACATTTAGTGGCCAGAGGCTCCCCAGAGCAGAACATTAACAGCATGAGGAACTGTTAGAGCCAGGTTTTGGCTGAAAGCATGCTTATCTACTTTTTTAACCAATACAGCTGTGGCAGGGATGGCCTGAAGACAGGATGGCCATCCGGAGGCCACTGGATTTGATATTTTGGATAAATAAGACACCAATCATATCCAGGGTCTTAGGGTCTGGGTAAGAACCCTTTTTGCAATTCCCTGCTATTCATGAATAGACAAGTGAAAAGGCTTGGTAACATCTGGGAGGGCTAAAGTCAGGGCTTGAGTGAGAGTCATTTTTAACTGCTGTAATCCTTGTTTCTCATTAGAAGTCCATTTTAGGGGCTGATCTCCTGCTGTGGTTGTATATAGAGGCTTGGCAATCTCAGCAAATCCCAGAATCCACAGCCAGCAGTACCCTGCCACCCCCAGGAATTCTTGTACCTTTTTTTTTTTGAGATTCATGTGGGGATTCAGAGAATGGTTTCTTTTCAGGCTGAGATCAGGGTTTACTTACCCTTTTAAAGCCAGTATCCCAAATAGGGATTCAGTTGAGCAGAGCTGCATTTTCTTAGCTGATACATGGTAGTCCAAGTTCCAGAGAACCTGCAACAAAGTCTTAGTGCCTTTAAAGCAAGTGTTCAAGTCTAGTGCTGCAAGCAAAAGATTATTTACATACTGGAGCAAAGTACATTCGGAATGTAGGGCACAGAACCCTGATAAGTCCTGTTGGAAGGCTTCCTCAAAAAGTGTTGGGGAGTTTTTGAACCCTTGTGGCAACCATGTCCAAGTTAACTGACTGTTGTCCCCTGCATCAAATTCTGTCCATTCAAAAGCAAAGACAGGTTGACTGACAGGGGACAAGGGAATGAAAAGAAGGCATTCTTTTTTTTTATATAATCAATATTTTTTATTATGATGTTGTGGAGTACAGTTAAGGGTTAGGTATACAAATACATTTCATTCAGGCACCCTATTGATAAGAGGTGCTTCACAATCCCCAGACAGATATTTGTTACTGTTAATCCCATCTTCCTCCCCCCCATAGTTTCCCACTACTGTCAGTCATTTTCTTTTTTTTTTTTTAATTAATCAGTATTTTTATTATAGTTTTGTGGGGTACAGTTAAGGGTTAGGTGTACAATTACGTTTCATTCAGACACCCTGTTGATAAGAGGTGTTTTCCCAGCCCCAAACAGATATTTGCTACTGTTAATCCCATCCCCCTCCCCCCC
>NW_007236006.1:0-838 GCF_000164805.1 Carlito syrichta | reverse complement strand
TTCATGTGTTTGTTGGCTTCTCGAATGTCTCTTTGTGAAGTGTCTGTTCATATCTTTTGCCCATTTTATAATGGAGTTGTTTGTTTTCTTCTTTTCAGTACGTTTCAGTTCCTTGTAGATCCAGGATGTTAAGCCTTTGTCAGACCTAGAGTTGGCAAAGACTTTTTCCCAGTCTGTAGGCTGTCTTCCTGCTCTCTTGATGGTTTCTTTGGCTTTGCAGAAGCTTGTCAGTTTAATAAGGTCCCATTTGTCTATCTTCTCTCTTAAGTCCTGTGGGTTTCGGGTTTTGTACAGGAATTGGATGCCAGTTCCGATTTCCATGAGAGTATTTCCTTCCTTTTCTAAGGTTCTTATGGTTTGAGGTTTTACATTTAGGTCTCTGATCCATTTGGAGTTAACCTTTGTGCATGGGGATAGATAAGGGTCCTGTTTCAATCTTCTGCATGTGGTCAACCAGTTTTCCCAGCACCATTTACTGAATAGGTTCTCTTCTCCCCACTGGTAGGTGGTGGGGGCTTTGTCGAAGATGAGTTGGTTGAGGAATTGAGGTTTTGCTTCTGGAATCTCAATTCTGCTCCATTGATCTATATACCTGTTCCTGTACCAATACCAAGCTGTTTTGATGATTGTAGCTTTATAGTAAAGTTTGAAGTCTGGTATTGTGATACCACCTGCTTTGTTTTTTTTACTGAGGATTGTTCTGGCTATTCTTGGACGTTTGTGTTTCCATATGAATTCCTGTGTTGTTTTTTCTAGGTCTGAGAAGAATGTTGTTGGTAATTTAATGGGTATTGCATTGAATTTGTAGATTGCCTTAGGTAAGATGGACATGTCACAA
>NW_007236005.1:0-853 GCF_000164805.1 Carlito syrichta | reverse complement strand
TTTTCCTCCAAGGACATAGGGCATATGGCTGTGAACCACAGTGGCCCAGCCTGGACTCGCCCCGTGCTGTCGAAGGAGACCATGAAAAGACATGCCCCGGGATGGAGAACACGGCCTCCAGTGTAGCTGGGAATGTGTTCAACACCACGCACGATCCTAGTGTTTGCATTCCGAGGAGAGACGAGACCTCTCTATATGGCCCAGGCTGGCCTTGAAATCCCCGGCTCCAGCTGTCCCCCACCTTGGCCTCCCAAACCACAGCCCGAATGTCTGCCAATCCACTATCTTTTGCAACTCTACACTCAAGGCTGCGGTCTCCTTCTCCAATGATCTCTGTTAACAATGATTCCAACTTCATACAAAAAAGGATGCTCTTCTTTTCTTTCCTTTTTTGGGGGGGTTGGAGTCTCACTCTGTCACCCAGACTGTAGGACAGTGGCTCAATCCCGGTCAATGCATCCCTGGCCCAATGGGGGCTGGTGAGCCTCCCCCACTTGTCCTCCCAAAGAACCAGATTGACAGCCTTCACCACCATAAATGACTCATTTGGACTGGAGGGTAGAGAGGAGGTCTCACCGAGTTGCCGGGTATGTCTCAGAACCCTGGGCTTGGGCCCACCGCTGACCTTAGTCTGTCAAAATGCTGGGATGATGAGGTTGAGCCCTCGAGCCTGGTCTCAATCCTTCATTGAAAATGGACCAGAAGGCCAGACGTGGCATCCCACACTTGGAATCCCAGTGCTCTGGAAGGCCTAATCGGGATGAAGGTTGTAGCCCAGGAGCTCAAGGCTAGTCTGGGCCATGCAGGGAGACCCCGTCTCCACACTCATCCAAACAGGGGGTCTGGGGTTGTG
>NW_007236004.1:0-833 GCF_000164805.1 Carlito syrichta | reverse complement strand
GCTGGTGGTGAATGACGGTCATGTCCCCTGGCCCCAGCCTGGACCACAGAACCCAGACCCTGTCTCCAAAAACATGAGAATTGTATACAGATTCTCAACTGTATTCAAACGGCAACTGTCATTAGAACCAGAAAAAATGTGACTTGGTGGAAGAAATGTCCCTGAGTGAGGGATGTGTCCCCGGCCTTTCTTGGCATAAGGTCCTCATTGCCAACAGAGAGCCAGCCTGCCTGGGCCATGTTTCTCACATCAGAGAGGAGAGCCGGTATGAACCTGGCCAGGAAGCCTCAGGAACTCCCTCACCAAAGCAGGGTAAGCCATTTGAGGGCGGTTGGGGAGGGAAGATGCTGTGCTTGGGGGGTCCCTTGTATGTGGTGGGGTGAGGGGGAAGGACTGAGGGCAGAAATTTTGCAGATGAATTGATTTCTCTGCTGACTTAGATTTTCTTTCCTTTCTTTCTTTCTTTCTTTCTTTCTTTCTTTCTTTCTTTCTTTCTTTCTTTCTTTCTTTCTTTCTTTCTTTCTTTCTTTCTTTTTCTCTCTCTCTCTCCTCTGTGTCCTCACTAGGTGGCCCTGGCTGCTCTCAAATTGCCCAACTTGGGCCTTCATCTCAATCTTGGCCTCTCAAACTGCTGCAATCACAGGCTTTTCATTTTGTCAACATCCTGGTCTTCCTGCCTAGTCTTGAACTCTGGGCCTGAGGCTATAATACCTCTGAGGCCTGTTCTCACCAAATGTTTTCTGGATTTGTATTGGGGTCAAGGTGGTGGCTTGCTATGGTGTCCAGCCTAGCCTCAGCTCCCAGGCTCTGACCATCTTCCCATCTTGCCCTCG
>NW_007236003.1:0-710 GCF_000164805.1 Carlito syrichta | reverse complement strand
AAAACTGGAGTCACCTGTGGTGGCACCAGTGCTCCTGGCTACATGGGATGTGGTGGCCACCATTACGAGACTTTCCTTTGCATTGCCACTGCCAACAGAGTGTGTAAGTCCAGGCCAGGTACTGTGGTTCACGGACATCAGGCTCTCACCCTGGGAGTCCGAGATGACAGGCTTTCTGAGACCTGGAGTTGGAGATCAAGCAGGGCACCATGGCCAGACCTTGTTTCATCAAGAGGTCCCCAAAATTGAGTCAGGCGTGGTGACCATTGGAGTCTCAGCTACTCAGGTCTGAGGCACGAGGAACATGAGAGCCCCACAGATTGAGGACCTGGGAGCCACAATCATGCCACCCTGCCCCAGCCTGTCCAATGGAGACACCAGTGACAAAAAAGATGCCTCCCATGTGTGTCACGATGGGCATACATGGCTCCCTAGGGAAAGAACATCGTGGGGGGGTGATGGAGTGATCGGGAAGGAAGGGACCCTCCTCTCCTCCCTAGGTGGCAAACCAGACTACCAGAATCTGGGCTGGCTGTGCCATTGCTGGACTACCTTGATCGCAATTTGCCTGATGGCCTCCCTAACATGGGACCATCTGTCCTGTGATCTCAAATGCTTCTTTTCCATGGGCACAATTGTGGAGGGTGGAGGCATGGCTGAAGGCGAGTGATGGATGTGTCTGGTGGCCACATTTGAAACCTCCCGTGAAT
>NW_007236002.1:0-637 GCF_000164805.1 Carlito syrichta | reverse complement strand
GATCACTCCATCACCCCCCCACGATGTTCTTTCCCCAGGGAGCCATGTATGCCCATCGTGACACACATGGGAGGTATCTTTTTTGTCACTGGTGTCTCCATTGGACAGGCTGGGGCAGGGTGGCATGATTGTGGCTCCCAGGTCCTCAATCTGTGGGGCTCTCATGTTCCTCGTGCCTCAGACCTGAGTAGCTGAGACTCCAATGGTCACCACGCCTGACTCAATTTTGGGGACCTCTTGACGAAACAAGGTCTGGCCATGGTGCCCTGCTTGATCTCAGACTCCAGGTCTCAGAAAGCCTGCCATCTCGGACTCCCAGGGTGAGAGCCTGATGTCCGTGAACCACAGTACCTGGCCTGGACTTACACACTCTGTTGGCAATGGCAATGCAAAGGAAAGTCTCGTAATGGTGGCCACCACATCCCGTGTAGCCAGGAGCACTGGTGCCACCACAGGTGACTCCAGTTTTTGGGTTCTGGGGAGTGATGAGATCTCACTATGTGCCTCAGGCTGGTCACAAAATCCTGGGCTCCAGTGGTCTGCCACCTCGTCTTCCTAAAGCCACATCCTAAGTGTCTGCCAATCCATCATCTTTTGAGAACTCTAGGCCCAAGGCTGGGGCCTCCTCCCAAATGAT
>NW_007236001.1:0-788 GCF_000164805.1 Carlito syrichta | reverse complement strand
TTCCTGGCTCTAAAGCCATCACCCTTTAAACACATCACACGCAGTTGAGAATCTTTGTATGATTCTGATGTTTTGGGAGACAGGGTCTGGTTCCATGGCTCAGGCTTGGGCCAGGGACATGAAATTCATTCACCTACAGCCTCAAAATTGTGGGCTTTAGTGATCCTTCTGCCTCAAGCTCAGGAGTGGCTGGGACAATGGGCACCTTGACCCCAGACCACTAATTTGGATTTGTGAGGAGAAGGGGTCTCCTTGAGTGACCTGTCCTTGACTTGGGCTCCTGGGCTCCAGACATCCTCCTTCCTTGGCCATCCAGAGAACTGGGATTCCAGGCATGGGTCAATGCACCAGTCCCTCTGGTTCTTTTTTGACAAAGGATTAAGGCCTTGCTTGGTGGCTCAGCCTCATCATTCCAGCGCTTTGGAGGCCAAGACCAGAGGCTGGCCTGAGCTCGTGGGCTGAGACCCACTCAGGAAACACAGCAAGACCTCGTCTGTACTCTTCATCCCAAATGAGCTGGGCATCGTGGCACGCGCCTGTCATTCCACCTTCTCAGAAGGCCGGGAAAAGCCTCGCCGGAGCCCAGTGTCCCAAGGCTACAATGGCCAAGAGTGAGCCACCACCCTAAATCCTGGGTGACAGAGTGAGACTCTGACTCAAAAAAAAAGGAAACAAGGAAAAAAAGAGAAGAGCATCCATTTGTGAATGTAGTTGGGATCTTTGTGACACACAGGGTCATTTGGAAAGGCGACCCCAGCCTTGGGCCTAGAGTTCCCGAAAGATGGTGG
>NW_007236000.1:0-1036 GCF_000164805.1 Carlito syrichta | reverse complement strand
GGGTGTGATGGTGGCGGTGGTTGGTATTATTATTCTGAGTTGGAGTCCCACTCTCTTGCCCAGGCCGGAGTGCAGGGGCCCACTATCCATCACTGTGGCCTCTTCCAGCTGGAATCTGGCAATCCTACTACAGTGGCATCCCGAGTAGCCGGAACAACAGGCATGTGCCTGCCACCTCGCTCGGTTCAATTTTT
The DNA here is from genome assembly GCF_000164805.1 of Carlito syrichta. Classification (NCBI taxonomy): domain Eukaryota; kingdom Metazoa; phylum Chordata; class Mammalia; order Primates; family Tarsiidae; genus Carlito; species Carlito syrichta. The sequence goes on along the minus strand of NW_007236000.1, from coordinate 842 downwards.
TGACTTCTTGTAGAGATGAGGTGTCATCAAGGTTCCAGGACTTGGTTTGAACCTGGGTGCTCAGGCCAGTCTCTTGCCTTGGTCTCCCAGAGCAATGAGATGACATGTGAGCACCTTCGCCCAGCCTCCACACCCATCTCAGGGCCCCACCACAAATCCTGTTCCATTCCTATGACCTGGGACCCCAGAGAGCAGGGCCAGAGATGCCCTGAGACTTCCATGGGGGGAAAGCATGGCACAGGGGTGTGTCCCTGCTAGGGAGCACCACTGCCTCCTGCTTCGTTCCCCAAGGTGGTTCCACTTGCTTCTCCAAGGAACCGCCTCAAGGAAAGAGAGGCCATGACTCAAAACTTTGGGGGGCAGGGATGACTGGGCATCTCACGCCTGTGTCCTTGACACTCGAGGAGGACAAGAATGGAAGACGGCCAGAGCCCTGGAGCTCGAGACCAGACTGGACACCATAGCAAGCCCACACCTCAAGCCCAAGCAAAACCCAGAAGACCTAGGGTGAGGGCAGGGCTCAGTGGGGTGATTGCCTCTGGCCCAGAGTTCAAGACCAGGCAGGAAGATCAGGATGTCAATGAAAGGAAGGCCTGTGATCGCAGCAGTTTGTGAGTCCTAGGCTGAGAGGATGACCCGAGTTGGGTGGTTTGAGAGCAGCCTGGGCAACCTAGTGAGGAATTTAAAGAAAGAAAGAAAGAAAGAAAGAAAGAAAGAAAGAAAGAAAGAAAGAAAGAAAGAAAGAAAGAAGAAGAAGAAGAAGAAGAAGGACGGCATTTTCAAGCAACCTTCTGCCTCAGTACTTCCCCCCACCCCCTCACATATGAGAGTCCCCCAAGCTC
>NW_007235998.1:2285-5646 GCF_000164805.1 Carlito syrichta | reverse complement strand
ATATTTGGCAACCTCAAAACAACAGACCAGTATCAGAACAGAAGGACAAACAGAAGTTTTAGGATTACAAGATACATCTTAAGCCGATAGATACATACAAATATGGCGATAAGATTCTTTGTGTCCTGGAATCTGCCTTTTGCTGTCCCAAGGAACCCAACGGACTTGTAGGTCCACATTCTTGGTTACAACTATCAAGAAGACCGGAAGGTTGCTGAGAATCTATACTGACGAAACTGTCATATCCAAGAGGCCCATAGCCCTAAAGCATGTGTGGAAATAAAATCCAAGATTCCAGATTAGCCCTTATAATGTGTCTATGCAGAATTGTTAGAATGGCGACCCCCATAACCCAGATTCTTTTTGTTCTCAATAAGACTCCCAGAAGTTTCCTGGTGTCGTGGAAGTACAAACACTTATATACCAATACTCATAAACCAAAAAGGACAGATGGGCCCTGGAATCCAAGATTGCTGGATCCCCTTTCAGAATACGTACTAAATATTTGGGAACACCTAATCCCAAGTTACGAATATCAATCTAAAATTCCAACAGTATTTTCTGGATTCGAGGTAAACCAGAAGTCAGAAATTACACGAATAATGGCGATATGATTCCTTGAGCTATGGAATCTGGCCTTACATCCTCCTGTAAAAAAAGCCAAGCAGATGGTCAGATTCTCTGTTACAACTAAGAAGAGGAGCAGCAGGTTCCTGGGAATTGGTAATATCAGATTTGTGGTATGTATACAGGAATTAGTTCTGAAAAGTGTGGGGCCTGTGACACCATATTCCTTATTAGCATTTAGAAAATTCCTGTAGGCTTCTAGGTATGAGAACTATCTTAAGCCAGGGAAAAATTAACTAATGCAAAGATGTTTGCTGGTCAAATGCAAACTGATTTTCCTTGTTTCACATTGGTAACATGAGTAGATGCTTTCTGGGGACATAGTGTCCCGGATTCCTGTTTTGTTCTCAGAAAAATGACCAGATATTTCCCCGTTCCCTAGAAATCCAGACACGTGGTTCCCAATAGAAAGACTCCTGAATGCTCCTATGGTCTTGTAAACCAAGACCCTGGTGCCCTACCAAAAAACCTTCTAAACATGGTGCAACATCTAACCCCAAGGTCCTAATAGCTGAATTACCAGAATTTTTCAAATACGATATAACCCTGAACTCAGGACTTATATTCAAAAAACCCGACATGATTACTTGTGTTTTGAAATTTGGCGTTAGAGGATTCAGAATCTAAAGGACTTGTAGTGCCATGTTTTCGTTTAAACAATCGAGAGGACCAGAACGTTGTAGGACTTCTGGAATGAGTGATTCCTAATATGCACATAGGAAACAGCTCTCAAAAATATGGGGACGTCAAAGTAAGCATCTTGTAGGCCTTATCAAGACGCCCTGAACATTTTTGGAATTGAGGACTGGTGTAATCCAGGTTCGTTATTCTTCCTTAGCAAGGGCCCGTGTAGTTTCCTGTATATGAGGACTCCCATTCCCCAGATTCTTGCTTGTAAATCCTGATTCTTCTTTAGCCCTTATCAAGACGTCCAGTAGATTTTTGGCATTGAGGACTCATGAAAACCAGATTCCTTATCCTTTCTTAGGTAGAGGCTGTGAGGTTTCCGGTATATGATGACTCTCATTACCGACATTCCTGCTTCAAAATCCTGATTCTTGTTTAGCCCATACAAAGACGCCCTGTAGATTTTTAGGATCGAGGCATGTGTAACCCAGATTCCTTGTTCATCCTTAGCAAGAGGTTGTGAAGTTGCCTTTATATGAGGACTCCCATTCCCCAGATTCGTGCTTCAAATCCCTCATACATTTTTCTCCCTTAGTAAGACTCCCTGTAGCTTTTTGGGATTTCAGGACTCGTGAAACCCAGATTCCTTATTCTTCCGTAGTAAGAGAACATGTAATGTCCCGTATATGAGGACTCCCATTACGCAAATTCCTGCTGAATTACGCAATACCTTAGATATTTTCTGATTAACATAGAATTCCCGTTGTTTAGATAGCAATAGAAAGACTCCTATATTGTACCTTGGAATTCTAATCCAAGTTTCCAGGTTCCCCGTAAGAAGACATCGTAAAAATGTGGAATATTCTAAACCCAATATCCCAATTCCCACCAGCCTGACCACAAGAAATTTCGGTATTTTGAGGTAAACTGAAGTGAGGGATATTGTCGCAAAATGCCAGTTGATTCCTGGGGAACTGGATTATGTCTGAATATGTTCATAAGCAACAAACGAAACCATACATCCAGATCCTCGATTACAACTATCAAAAGGACCGGAATCTTCTTGGATCGTAATAAAAGATTTTAAGTATCCACGCAGCAAGAAGCTCCGAAAAATGGATGGACCTACAAGCCCAGATTCCTCATTAAACTTTATGAAGATGCCATATATATTTTGACTATGAGGACCCCTGAACCCGCATTCTCTTCTCTTTCTCAGCAAGAAATCCTGATTGTCCTTGGCGATCTGGATTCCAAAATTCTGTATGCAAATAAACAGATGCCCAGATGGTTCCTAGGGATGTGGATTCGTGATTCCTGGTTACCTTTAAAAATACGTACTACATGCTTAGCAACCACAACTCCCCAGGCCATATCAAATAGATTCACAAAGGGAAGATTTAGGATTACAGAATACATCTTAAGACAAGAGTTACACACAAATATGGCGAGATGATGCCTCAGTCCTGTAATCTGACTTTAGTTGTGCTGAGAAACCCAACTGAATTGCACGGACTGGTTCTTGGTTACAACAATCAAGAGGACCAGAATGTTGCTGGGGATCTATAATGACACTTGTCCTTTACAAGTGGCAATTTGCTATGAAGAATTTGGAGATCTAGAAGCCCAGATTTCAGATAAGCCCTTATAACGGAGCCCTGCAGAAATGGATTGAGGTCTCCCATAACCCACATTTCGTTTTTTATTATCAGGAAGACACCCGGACATTTTCTGGTGGCGTGGAAGTATAAACTCTTACAAATCAATACTCATACACCAAAAAATTTCCCTGGGACCTGGAATGAAAGATTGCTGGTTCCCCATTAATAATATATCCTAAATATGTCAGATCCCCTAATCTCAAATTCTAAATGCGAAAGCGAATGTCCAGCAGTCGTTTCTGGACTACAAGGTAAACCTGAAGCCAGTGATCACATTAACAAATGGCAGATGATTGCGTGGATTGTAGAATCTCGCCTTACAGGACCCTGTGTGGTTACAACTCTCAGGAGGTGCAACAGGTTCCTGGGGAACGGCAATGCCCAATTTGTGGTAGGTATACAGGACCTTGCTTTGAATAATATGAAAACCAGGACTCCCAGATTCC
>NW_007235998.1:0-2058 GCF_000164805.1 Carlito syrichta | reverse complement strand
GATGAGATGATTCCTGTTGGCCTGGAAGTCCAGACTCTTGTATACCCATAGAAAGATAACAAGAATATGGCTGGGGACGTGGAATGAAAGATTCCTGGTTCCCTTTCAATATTACCTCCTAAAAAATTGAACACATAAACCCAAAGTTTTAATAACGAACAGCAGAGCCTCTGAAGTTTCTGGAGTACGAGGTAACACTGAGGTCAGGGCTTACATACAAAAATCTGAGATAATTATTTGTGTTCTGGATCTGGAATCAGAGGTTCCGAGTATCTAAATGGACTTGTAGTGCCAGATTCTCGTTCACAACTATCAAGAGTACCAGAGTGCTGCTGGAGTCCAGGAATGATTGATTTGTAATATCCACATTACAAATAACTCTAATACATGAGGAGTGCTCGAAGCCCTGATCTTGTTTAGCCCTTAGCAAGACGCACTGTAGATTTTCGGTATTGAGGACCCATGTAGCCCAGATTCCTTATTCATCCTTCGCAAGTGTCATGAAGTTTCCTGTATATGAGGACTCCCATTACCCAGATTTCTGCTTCATACTCAGCAACGCACCGAGAAATTTCGTGATGATGTAGAATTCAAGTTGTTTGGATATCAATTGAAAGACCCCCAGAAGTTTCCTGGGGAATTGGAATCCAAGATTCCTCATTCCCTTGCACAAGGCACCCTAACAATATGGGGACCTTGAAGCCCAGATTCCTGATTAAACCTTATCAAGAGACCCTGTAGACTTTGGCGAATGAGAACTCCAGAACCTGGATTCCCTTTTCGGCTCAGCAAGATGCCTTAATTTTCCCTGTCGATGTGTATTCCAAAACTCTGTATAGAAAAAGAATAATACCCACAAGTTTCCTATGTACGGGAAATCCGTGATTACTGGTTACCTTTAAAAATACTTACTAAACATTTGGCAGCTGCAAAACCCTAGGTCCCTCTCAAAATAAAAGGACAAATGGAAGTTTGAAAATTAGAAGGTTCATCTTGAGACTAAGAGTTACAGGCAAATATGGCAAGATGATCCCTTTTGTGCTGGAATCTGGTCTTAGGTGTCCCGATGAACCTAACGGACTTGTAGTGCCAGATACCCGTTTGCAACAATCAAGAGAACAAGAACGTTCCTGGAGTCCTGAACTGTCTGATTCCTAATAACCACATGTTAAATAGCTCCAAATCATGAAGGAAGCTGGAAGACCTGATTCTTGTTTGTCGAGTAGCAAGACGTCCTGACAATTTTTTCGGATTAAGGACTCGGGTAACACAGATTCCTTATTCTTCCTTCGCTGGAGACCATGTAGTGTCCTGTATATGAGGATTCCCTTTCCCCAGATTCCTATATTGAAACTCTGATACTTGTTTAGCCCTTAGCACGACACCATGTAGATTTTGTGATTGAGGAACCGCGTGAAACAGATTTCTTGCTTTTCCTTAGCAAGAGGCCTCAAAGTTTCCTGTTATGAGGAGTATTATCCACATTCCTGCTTCGAATCCCTTTTTCTTGTTTAGCCCTTAGCAAGCGCGCCTGTAGTTCTTTTGGGATAGAGAACAAGTGTAACTCAGATTCCTTATTCTTTCTTAGCAAAAGGCCATGTATTTGCCTGTATATGAGGTCCGCATTTCTGCAGATTCATGCTTCAAAAACCCTGATTCGTGTTTAGCCCTTAGCAAGGTGTCCTGAAGTTTTGTAGGGATTGAGGACACGTGTAACCCATATTCCTTATTCTTTCTTAGCAATAGGCAGTCCAGTTTCCTGTGTTTGAGGACTCCCACTACCCAGATTCCTACATAAAAACCTGATTCATGGTTACCTCTTAGTAAGACGTCCTGTGGATTTTTGGGCTGAGGTCTCGTGCAACCAAAATTCCTTATTCTTCCTTAGCAAGAGACCGTGAAGTTTCTTGTATATTTGGACTCCCATTACCAAGATTCCTGCTTCATTCTCAGCAAGGCGCTGAGATGTTTCCTGGTGACCTAGAATTCCAATTGTTTGGATATCAAGAGAAAGACTCCCATAAGGTTATTGGGGAACTAGAATACATGATTCCTGGT
>NW_007235997.1:0-862 GCF_000164805.1 Carlito syrichta | reverse complement strand
CAGATCTAGAAGCCCAGATTTCAGATAAGCCCTTATAACGGAGCCCTGCAGAAATGGATTGAGGTCTCCCATAACCCACATTTCGTTTTTTATTATCAGGAAGACACCCGGACATTTTCTGGTGGCGTGGAAGTATAAACTCTTACAAATCAATACTCATACACCAAAAAATTTCCCTGGGACCTGGAATGAAAGATTGCTGGTTCCCCATTAATAATATATCCTAAATATGTCAGATCCCCTAATCTCAAATTCTAAATGCGAAAGCGAATGTCCAGCAGTCGTTTCTGGACTACAAGGTAAACCTGAAGCCAGTGATCACATTAACAAATGGCAGATGATTGCGTGGATTGTAGAATCTTGCCTTACAGGACCCTGTGTGGTTACAACTCTCAGGAGGTGCAACGGGTTCCTGGGGAACGGCAATGCCCAATTTGTGGTAGGTATACAGGACCTTGCTCTGAATAATATGAAAACCAGGACTCCCAGATTCCAGATTAGCATTTGATAAAGTCCCTGTCGATTGCTAGGTATGAGCCCTGCCTTAAATCACGGATAATTTAGCAAATGCCCAGATGTTTGCAAGTTACATGGAAACCGAGTTTCCTGGTTCCTCTTAAGTAAAGCGTGTAAAAACTTTCAAGGGACACAGTGACCCAGATTACTATTTCGTTCTAAGCAAAATGATGAGATGATTCCTGTTGGCCTGGAAGTCCAGACTCTTGTATACCCATAGAAAGATAACAAGAATATGGCTGGGGACGTGGAATGAAAGATTCCTGGTTCCCTTTCAATATTACCTCCTAAAAAAATTGAACACATAAACCCAAAGTTTTAATAACGAACAGCAGAGCCTCTGAAG
>NW_007235996.1:2028-6138 GCF_000164805.1 Carlito syrichta | reverse complement strand
CTCACTGGGTGGCAAGGGTGGTGGTGGTGGTGGTGATTATTATTATTTGGAGTCAAAATCATGCTCTGTCGCCCAGACCTTAGTGCAGGGGCACACTCAAGGTCACTGCAGACTCCACCTGCCGGGCTCAGGTGATTGTCCCACAATGTCTCCCCGAGTGACTGGAACCACAAGTCTGCAACACCACAACAGGCTAATCTTTGGTTTTATTTTTGCTGGCTGAGAAACAGTCTCGTTCAGTCTCCTGAGCTGGTCTTCAATCCAGAGGCTCAGGCCATTTACTCGCCTTGGCCTCTGAAGGGCCAGGATGACAGGCTTAGCCCCTGAGCCTGGCCTGTGGTTGTGGCAGTGGTGGTTGGTATCATCTTGCTGAGTCAGTGTCATGCACTGTATCCCAGACCAGAGTGCAGTGGCCAGCTCTTGGCCACTGCAGCCTCCACTGGCTGGGCTCCAGTGATCCTTCCACCATGGCCTCCAGAGTGGGTGGAAAGAGAGGCATGTGCCACCACTCTTGGCTCATTTTTTTGGCTTCTTGTAGAGATAAGCTCTCGCCAAGCTGCCCAGGCTGGTTTTGAACCCAAGGGCTCAGACCGTCCTCTCACTTCAGCCACACAAAGTGACGGGATGACATGCATGAGCCTCCATGACCAGGCTTCACACCCCTCTTGGGGTCCTACCGAGAGGCCTGAACCATCCAGATGACCCTGGAACCTAGAGAGGGTGGCTGTAGTCACCCGCTGAGTCCACCATGCGGAAGTGCCTGGTGCAGGGGTGTGTCTCTGTTGGGGTGTCCACACCTGCACCTGCCTCGATCCCCAGGGCAGACCTGCTCTCTAATCCCAAGGGTGGCATTGGGGAAAGGGAGAATGTGACTCTCAAACTGTTGTGGGGGCCAGATGGGCGACTCTCGCCTGTCTCCTCGCATTTCAGGGAGGCAGAGAAGGGAAGATGGCTGAATCCTGAGAGCTGAGACTGGGCTGGAGACCATAGATAACCCCAACCTGAATCCCAAGCAAAACCAGAAAACCTTGGATGAGAGTAGGCCTCGGTGGGAGGATCGCCTATAGCCCAGATTTCAGGACCAGGCAGGAAGGCCAGGAAGTCGACCAAATGGAAAGCCTGTGATTGCAGCAGTTTTGGAGATGCAGGCTGAGAGAATCGCCCAATTTGGGCAGTTTGAGAGTGGCCTGGGCATCCTAGGGAGGAAGGAAAAAGAAAGAAAGAAAGAAAGAAAGAAAGAAAGAAAGAAAGAAAGAAAGAAAGAAAGAAAGAAAGAAAGAAAGGAAAGAAAGAAAGAAAAAAGAAAAAAAATGCATTCTCTTGCAAACCTGCCCACTGTTCTTCCACCCCCGAGCCCCACATGTGAGATTCCCCCAAGCTCGGAACCCTCCAGCCCCAACCTCTGGTGCTCAAGCTCATCATCCCAGTGCTTTGGGGGGCAAAGGCCAGGGGCTGTCACAAGCCCCTGGGCCGAGACCCACTCGGACACCTCGGCAAGATTCGACTCTCCCCTTCATCCCAAATGACCAGGGGTGGTAGCATACCCCTGTCATTCCGTCTCCTCAGAAGCCGCAGGAAAACTCGCTGGAACCTGGCAGGCCAAGGCTGGGATGGCCTGAGAAATCCAGTGCCCTCCACCTGGGAGAGTCGGACTCCAACTGAAAGAAAAAATGAAAAAAGCAAAGAAAGGTAGAGCATCCATTTGTGTATAGAATTTGGATCTCCTTGACACTCGGGGAGGCCAAGATGGGAAGATTACTGGAGCCCAGAGGCTTGAGATCAGGCTAGACACCATAGCAAGCCCCGAACTCAAACCCAAGCAAAATCCAGATAAACTTTTGACAAACATCTCCCCATTTCTCCCATCCCCCACCCATACATATTTTAGAATCAGCTTTTTTTATTTTCATTTAAAAGTTGGTTGACGTTACATTGGATTACTTTGGGGAGAAATGCCATTGTCATGATATTGAGTCTCTATCAAGCCTTGGGGGGAGGATCGCCTCTGGTCCAGAGTTCAAGACTCGGCAAGAAGAAAAGGATGTCAACTAAATGGAAAGCCTGTGATTGCAGAATTTTGGGAGTCGCAGGCTGATATGATGGTCCAAGATGGGCAGTTTGAGAGCAACCTGGGCAACCTAGTGAAGAAAGAAAAGAAAGAAAGAAAGAAACAAAGAAAGACTGAAAGGGAGAAAGAATGAAAGGAATGAAGGAAGGAAGAAAGGAAAGAAAGATAGAAAGAAAGAAAGAAACAAAGAAAGACTGAAAGGGAGAAAGAATGAAAGGAATGAAGGAAGGAAGAAAGGAAAGAAAGATAGAAAGAAAGAAATCCATTCTTCTGCAAACCTTCTTCCCCCAATCCTTCCCACCCCCCCATATAAGAGGGTCCCCCAAGCTCAGCACCCTCCAGCCTCAAACTCCCCATGGCAGCACCCCTTTGGTGCAGAAGTTCACGAGCCTCCATGGCCGGTTTCCTCTGGCTCTCCCAATCTCATTTTTCCTAGCTCTAAAGCCAGTCACCCTGTGAACACATCAAGTGCATTTGAGAATCTGTGAACAATTCTGATGTGTTTGGAGATGGAGTCTTTCTCTGTGGTCCTGGCTGGGGCCCAGGGACATGACCATCATTCTCTGCCATCTTGAAATTGCAGGCTCCAGTGATCCTCCCACCTCAGCCTCCAGTGTGGCCAAGATGATGGGCACCTTGACCCAAGACTCCCTGTTTGGATTTGTGCGGAGATTGGATCTCCCTGCATGGCACGGGTTGGTCCAGGCTGTCTGCGGTCTCCTGGACTTCATCCATACCCCTGTAAGCATCCCCGAACGCTGGGACTTCTGGCATGGACTGCCTTCTGGTTCATTTTTGATGAAGGATCATAGCTGGGCTTGGGAGATCAGCCTTGTCATCCCATCATTTTGGTTGTTCGAGGCCTGCAGCTCTCCTCAGCCCATAGGCCGATACCTGCCCAGTAACCTCAGTGAGACCTCATCTCTACCTTCCATCAGTAATGTGCCAGGCATGGTGGCAGATGCCTGTACTTCTGGCTCCTCAGAAGGCTGAGGAAAAGCCTGCCAGAGTCCAGCGGCCTGAGGTCATGGTGGCTGGGAGAGAGCCACTGCCATCCACCCTGGGTAAAGGAGTGAGACTGACTCAAAAATAAAAAAGGAATAAAGGAAAAAAAGAAGAGCATCCATTTGTGTATGTAGTTGCGATCATCATGAACAGAAAGAGATCATTTGGGAAGTAGGCCGCAGCCTTGGGCCTAGAGTTCCTGAAAGACAGTTGATCAGCAGAAAATCGGACTGTGGATTTGGGAGACCGAGATGGGGGATCACTGAAGCCCAGGATTTCAAGACCAGCCTGGGCCACAAAACAAGACCTTGTCACTACCCAGAATGCAAACAGGAGTCTTGCCTGGTGGCGTCCATCGTCCTGGCTACATGGGATGCAGTGACCTCCATCCTGGGTCATTATTTGCATCGCCCCCAAGGACAGACCTTGCGATTCCAGGCTGGGCACCCTGGCTCACGGCCATCAGCCCCATGCCCCAGAGCCCAAGGCAGGAGGCTGCCTGGAACCATGGGTTGGAGACCAGACTGAGCAACATCAACAGACCTCTTCTAGGTGAGAGATTCCCAAAATCGAGGCAGGCATTGTGGCCCCAGGCGTCCAGGCTGCTTGGAGGCAGGACGACTACCAGAGCCCCACTGGCGAAGACGCCCGAAGCCAAGATCATGCTGCCACGCCCCAACCAGGCCGACAGAGAACTCAGCGATAAAAAATACGGTTCCTAAGTGCATCATGACAGGCATTCACAGCTCCCCAGCCATAGCTCCACATGGGTGGCAGGCGATGTAGTGATCAGGAGAAGAAGCAACCCTCCACCTGCATGAAGTTGGCAGACTGAGTGACTGGAATCTGGTTTGGCCGTGGCATTTCCCACCTTCTTTGATTGCTCTGTGCCCAAAGGACTCCCTAAATCAGGGCCACCTGTTCCTTGAGCTCACACGTGTCTTTGCCGTGGGACACGAGTGTGGGGGGTGGAGGCAGGCCTTCTGGGATTCATGGACGAAGGCATGTGAAAGACAGGGGGGAAGTGCATTTCCTCG
>NW_007235996.1:0-537 GCF_000164805.1 Carlito syrichta | reverse complement strand
TGCCTGAGTCCCTGAGTTGGAGACCAGCCCAGGTGATGTGGCCAGAACTCATCCCAGCAAGATGTCCCCAAATCGAGTCAGAGCACTGGCTGATTGGTGGTTGAGGCAGGAGTACTGCCTGAGGCCCACAGGTCAAGGCCCTGGGAGTCACAATCATGCCACCTCAACCCAACCACACAGATGGAAACTCCAGTGACAAAAAAGGCACCTCTCACGTGCATCACAACGAGCATTCAGAGTTCACTAGGGAAATGTCTACGTGGCTGGATGATGATGGAGTGATCAGGAGAGGAAGGGTCCCTCCCCGTGACCTAGAATGGTGCTGTCTGTTTAGTGAGCTCAAACACGTCTATGCCATGGGGCACTAGCGTGGAGGGTGAAGGCTGGCCTTCTGGTATGGTGACCAAGTGTGGGACGGATGTGGCCCATGGCCACTTTTGAAACCTCCTGCAAACGACAGACCAGAAAGTGCTTCTTCCTCTCCCATCCCTGAGGGTGATTCCTTGTCCTCGGTGACAGGAGTGGTGGTGGTGATTG
>NW_007235995.1:0-754 GCF_000164805.1 Carlito syrichta | reverse complement strand
CAAATCGAGTCAGGTGTGGTGGACCCCAGAGCACTGGCTGATTGGTGGTTGAGGCAGGAGTACTTCATGAGGCCCACAGGTCAAGGCCCTGGGAGCCACAATCATGCCACCTCAACCCAACCACACCGATCGAAACTCCAGTGACAAAAAAGGCACCTCTCACGTGCATCACAACGAGCATTCAGGGGTCACTAGGGAAATGTCTACGCGGCTGGATGATGATGGAGTGATCAGGAGAGGAAGGGTCCCTCCCCGTGACCTAGTATGGTGCTGTCTGTTTTGTGAGCTCAAACAAGTCTATGCCATGGGGCACTAGCGTGGAGGGTGAAGGCTGGCCTTCTGGTATGGTGACCAAGTGTGGGACGGATGTTTCCCATGGCCACTTTTGAAACCTCCTGCAAACGACAGGCCAGAAAGTGCTTCTTCCTCTCCCATCTCTGAGGGTGATTCCTTGTCCTCGGTGACAGGAGTGGTGGTGGTGATTATTATTATTTGGCATTGGAATACTGCTTTGCCACTAAGGCCAGAGAGCAGTGTCACGCTCATGGCCACACAGACTCCACCTGCCGGGCTCAGGCAATCCTACCACCTCGGCCCCCAAGTGACTGAAACCACAGGCCTGCTCCAGCACACCTGGCTAATCTTTGTATTTATTTTTGATGGCTGAGACAAGGTAATGTTCTCTTTCCTGGTGTGGTGTCGAAGCCGCAATCTCATGCTGTCCATTCACCCGGTCTTTCGAAGGGCTGGTATG
>NW_007235994.1:0-910 GCF_000164805.1 Carlito syrichta | reverse complement strand
CATACAGGACGTTGCTCTGAATAATATGGGGACCAGGACTCCCAGATTACAGATTAGCATTTATCTAAAGTCCCTGTAGATTCCTAAGTGTGAGCACTGTCTTAAACCAGGCATAAGTTAGCAATTGCCCAGATGTTTGCAAGTTACATGGAAACCGAGATTTCTGGTTCCTCTTTAGTAACACGTGTAGAAACTTTCAAGGGACACAGTGACCCAGATTCCTATTTCATTCTAAGGAAAACGATGAGATGTTTCCTGTTGACCTGGAAGTCCAGACTCTTGTAGACCCATAGGAAGATGAAAAGATTATGCCTGGGGACATTGATTCTAAGATTCCTGGTTCCTTCCCAAAAGTACCTCCTAAAACAATTGAACACCTAAACCCAAAGTCCTTATTCCGTACAGCGGAGCCACTGAAGTTTCATACTGGATTATGAGGTAACACTGAATTCAGGGCTTAGATACAAACTATCCGAGAGGATTACTTGTGACCCGGAATCTGGTATCAGAGGTTCTGAGGATCTATATGCACTTGTATTGCCAGATTCTCGTTCATAACTATGAAGAGTGTGAGAGTGTTGCTGGAGTCCAGGAATGATTGATTCGTAATATCCACATAACAAATAGCTCTAAAACATGAAGGGTGCTCAAAGCCCTGATCATGTTTAGCCCTTAGCAAGATGCCCTCTAGATTTTCGGTATTGAGGACCCATGTAACCCGGATTCCATATTTATCCTTAGCAAGAGGAATTCAATTTCCTGTATCTGAGGACTGCCATTTACCAGATTCCTACATCATTCTCAGCAAGACGCTGAGATATTTCATGGTGATGTAGAACTCATGTTGTTTGGATATCAATAGAAAGACTCCCAAAAATTTTCTGGGGAATTGGAATGCAATATTTTTGGT
>NW_007235993.1:0-1216 GCF_000164805.1 Carlito syrichta | reverse complement strand
GGCGTGTTGCTAAGGGCTATACAAGAATCAGGGTTTCGAAACAGGAATCTGGGGAAAGGGAGTCCTCCTATACAGGACACCACACGGCCTCTAGCCAAGGAAGAATAAGGAATCTGCATTACATGAGTCCTCAATCCGAAAAAATTCTCAGGGTATCTTGTGACGGGACAAACAACAATCAGGGTTTCGAGCTAACCACAGGTTTTGGAGCTATTTAGCATGTGGATATTAGGAATCAGTCAATTCAGGACTCCAGCAACATTCTGGTCATCTTGATAGTTGCAAACGGGTATCTGGCACTACAAGTCCGTTTGGTTCCTCGAGACAACTAAGGCTAGATTCCAGGACAAAAAAGATCATCTTGTCATATTTGGATGTAACTCTGGTCTTAAGACGAAACCTGTAATTCTCAAACTTCCGTTTATCCTTTAATTTTGAGAAGGACCGAGGGTTTTGCAGTTGCCAAATGCTTAGTAAGTATTTTTAAACGTAACCAGGAATCCTGTATTCCCCATCCCTGGGTACCTTCTGGGCATCAGTCTTTTTGTATACAGAGTTTTGGATTCCACATCGACAGGGACAATTAGGGCATACTGCTGAGAATGAAAAGGGAATCCGGATTCTTGGGGTTCTCATTCGCAGAAGTCTACAGGGCCTCTTGATAAGGTTTAATCAGGAATCTGGCCTTCTATGTCCCCCATTTCTTAGGGTGTTTTCTACAAGGGAACCAAAAATATTGCATTCCAATTCCCCAGAAAATTTTTGGGAGTCTTTCTATTGATATCCAAACAACATGAGTTCTACATCACCATGAAATATCTCAGTGTCTTGCTGAGAATGATGTAGGAATCTGGTAAATGGCAGTCCTCAGATATAGGAAATTGAATTCCTCTTGCTATGGATAAATAAGGAATCCGGGTTACATGGGTCCTCAATACCGAAAATCTAGAGGGCATCTTGCTAAGGGCTAAACATGATCAGGGCTTTGAGCACCCCTCATGTTTTAGAGCTATTTGTTATGTGGATATTACTAATCAATCATTCCTGGACTCCAGCAACACTCTGACACTCTTCATAGTTATGAACGAGAATCTGGCAATACAAGTGCATATAGATCCTCGGATCCTCTGATGCCAGATTCCGGGTCACAAGTAATCCTCTCGGATAGTTTGTATCTAAGCCCTGAATTCAGTATTACCTCATAATCCAGTATGAA
>NW_007235992.1:0-800 GCF_000164805.1 Carlito syrichta | reverse complement strand
CAGTACGACCCCACACGTTACCTGGTGATGTGGAAATAAAAACTCTTATATAACAATATCATCGCCCAAAAGATCAGAAGGGCCATGGAATCCAAGATTGCTGGATCCCCTTTAAGAATACATCCTAAATATGTGGGAACTCTAATGCCAAGTTAGGAAATCAACCTAAAATTCCAACAGTATTTTGTGGATTAGGAGGTAAATCTGAAGCCAGAAATTACACTAAAAATGGAGAGATGATTCATTGGGTTGTGGAATCTGGTCTTACAGCCTCCTGCAAAAAAAAGTCAAGCAGATGGTCAGATTTTCTAATAAAACTAAGAAGAGGAGCAGCTGGTTCCTGGTAATTGGTCATGACAGATTTGTGGTACGAATATACGAATTAGCTCTGAAAAATGTGGGGACTGGGACTCCCAAATTCCTGATTAGTATTTAGAAAAATCCTATAGGCTTCTAGGTATGAGAACTTCCTCAAGCCAGGGAAAAAGTAACAACTGCCCAGAAGTTTGCTTGTCACATGGAAACTGATATTCCTTGTTCCACATTGGTAACATGAGGAGACGCTTTCTAGGGACATAATGTCTCAGATACCTATTATGTTCTCAGCAATTCGGCCAGATGTTTCCCAGTGCCCTGAAAGTCCAGACCCATGGCTCCCAATAGAAAGACTCCAGAATATTCCTGTGGACTTGGAAACAAGACCCTGGTGCCCAAAAATACCTTCTAAACATGGTGCAACATGCAAATCCAAGGACCAAATTCCGATTAGCTGAGATACCAGAAGTTTATGGAGTACGAGG
>NW_007235991.1:0-977 GCF_000164805.1 Carlito syrichta | reverse complement strand
CGGGGAAATAGAGTCCTTCATATACAGGCAATTACATGGCGTTTTGCTAAGAAAGAATAAGGAATCTGGATCACAAGTGTTCTCAATCCCAAAAAAGGACAGGTGGCCTTGCTAAGGGCTAAACAAGATTCAGGAATTCGAAGAAGGAATGTGGGTAATAGTCCTCATTACAGGAAACTCCGTGTCCTCTTGCTAAGGAAAAATACGGAATCTGTTTTACATGGTTCGTCAATCACAAAATCTACATGGCGTCTTGCTAAGGGCTAAACAAGAACCAGGGTTCAAAAACAGGAATCTGGGGAAAGGGAGTCCTCATATACAGGACACTACACGACCTCTAGTGAAGGAAGAATTAGAAATCTGTGTTACACGAGTCTTCAATATGAAAAAAATCTCAGGACGTCTTGCTACTGGACAAAAAAGAATCAGGGATTTGAGCTCCCCTCATATTTTGGAGCTATTTAGCATATGGGTATTAGGAATCACTCAATTCAGGACTCCAGAATCATTCTGGTCCTTTTGATAGTTCTAAACGGGTATCTGGCACTACAAGACGGTTAGGGTCCTCGGGACAACGAAGGCCAGATTCTAGCACATAAAGAATCATCTTGCCATATTTGAATGTAACTCTTGGTCTCAAGATGAACCTTGTCATTCTCAAACTTCCAATTGTCCTTTTATTTTGAGAGAGGCCGAGGGTTTTGCAGTTGCCAAATGTTTAGTAAGTATTTTTAAAGGTAACAAAAAATCATGGATTCCCCGTCCCTAGGAAACTTCTGGGCATCTGTCTTTTTGTATACAGGGTTTTGGAATCCACATCGACAGGGAAAATCAGGACATATTGCTGAGAACGAAAATGGAATCCGGATTCTTGGAGTTCTCATTCACAGAGTCTACAGGGCCTCTTGATAAGGCTTAATCAGGAATCTGGCCTCTAGGTCCCCACTTTTTTATGGTGCCTTCTACAAGGGAACCAG
>NW_007235990.1:0-671 GCF_000164805.1 Carlito syrichta | reverse complement strand
CAATACAAAGACTCCAGATTGTTCCTGTGGACTTGGAAAACCAAGACCCTGGTGCCATTCCAAAAATACCTTCTAAACATTTTGCAACATCTATACCCAAGGTCCTAATTCCGAATAGTTGAACTACCAGAAGTCTGGAGTATGAGGTAACCCTGAACTCAGGGCTGACATTCAAAAAACCCGAGATGATTACTTATGTCCTGGAATTTGACATTAGAGGATCCAGAATCTACATGGACTTGAGGTACCATATTTCGTTTAAACTATCGAGGGACCAGAATGTTGCTGGACTTCTGGAAAGACTGATTCATAGTATCCACATAGGAAACAGCTCTGAAAAATATGGGGACGTCTAAGCCCGGAGTCTTGTAGGCCTTAGTAAGATGCCGTGTACATTTTTGGAATTGAGGACTCTTGTAACACAGATTCTTTATTCTTCCTTAGCAAGAGCCCATGTAGTTTCCTGTATATGAGAACTTCCATTCCCCGGATTGCTGCTTCGATATCCTGATTCGTGTTTGGCCCTTAGCAAGATGCCCAGTAGATTTTTGGCATTGAGGACTCATGAAAACCAGATTCCTTATTCTTTCTTAGCAAGAGTCTGTATAGTTTCCTGTATATGAAGACTCCCATTTCCCAGATTCCTGTTTCTAAATCCTGATGCTTGTTAG
>NW_007235989.1:0-714 GCF_000164805.1 Carlito syrichta | reverse complement strand
AACCAGCCTGAGGCTCATAGCAAGACCTCGTAACTCCCCCAGAACGTGAACACTGGAGTTGCTCATGGATGCGCCCACAATTCTGGCTACACAGGATGTGGTGGCCTCTGTCTCAGGACTTTCTTTGGCATCAACCACCGAGACATAATGTATGAGTTGAAGCTGGGCACCGTGATTCAAGGCCATCATCTCCATGCCAAGGCTGCCTGAGACAAGGGGTCAGAGAGCAGCCTGGGCAACGTGGCTAGACTTTATCTCAGTGAAATGTCCCCAAATTCGGTTGAGGCATGATGGCCCACGGAGTCCCAGCTCCTCAGGGACCAAGGCAGGAGGACCACTTGAGCCCCGAGGTTGAGGGCCTGGGAGTGATGATCATGTCCCTGTACCCCAAGCCAGAACATGGAGACATTGGCAACACAAAAGATGCCTCCCACTTGCATGGGAGTCCACGGCTCCCCAAGGAAATGTCTGTGTGGGTGGGGAACAATGGTGTGATCATGAGAGGAAGGTCCCCTCCACATACCAGAAGGTGGAATACACAGCGACCAGAACCTGGACTGGTAGCGGCATTGCCAGATTGCCTTAATCGTTCTGTGCCCAATGGCTGCACTAGCTCAGGACCATCTGTTCCATGAGCTAACACACATCTTTCCTGTGGGGCATAAATGTGGGGGGTGGAGGCAGACATTCTGGGACATGTGGCTGTAGGTGCAG
>NW_007235988.1:0-6133 GCF_000164805.1 Carlito syrichta | reverse complement strand
CCTCAGGGATGGGAGAGAAAAAGCACTTTCCGGCCTGTCATTCATGGGAGATTCAAAGGTGGCTACTGGTCACATCCATCCCATGCTTTCGGCCCACACCTCCCAGAAGGCCTTCCTCCACCATCCATGCTCGTGTTCCACGGCAATGATACATGTAAGCTCTCGGATGAAACAGACCTCAGCTAGGGCAGCAGTTGGGCATAGAGTGTTTAAGGCGGTCCTGCAATGCCACAGTCAGCCCAGTTTCCGGTCGCCCTGTCTGCCACCTTCAGGCGGTGGGAAGGCTCCTTCTTCTCCCGATCTCTCCGGTGTCCCACTCCCACGCAGACCTTTTCTTGGAAAGCCATGGACATTTACCGTGACCCATGTGGGAGAAGTCTTATTTGTCACCGAAGACTCTGTCGGCCAGTCCGGGGAACAGTGGCATGATCATGGCTACCAGGGAGTCTACCTGAGGAGCTCAGGCAGTCCTCACACCTCGGCCCCTGATCAACCAGGACTTCGGGACAACCATGCCAGACATGATGTTGGGGACCTCTTGCTGACACAATGTCTGGCCACTTCATACGGGCTGGTCTCTGACCCCTGGGCACAAGCAGCCTCCCACCTCAGACTCCCAGGGTGTGGGGCTGAAGGCCATGCACCACAGTGCCTGGCCTGGACTCGCATGTACTGTCGTCGGGGGTGATGCCTTGTCCACTCTTGAGTCTGAGGTGGGAGTATCACCAGAGCCCTCAATTTTGAGGCTGGTGGTGAATGACGATTTTTTCCCTGGGCCACAGCCTGGGCCACAGAGCCAGATATTGTCTCCAGAAATACGAGAATTGTACACAGCTTCTCAACTGCACATGGTGTGTTCACAAGGCGACTGGCTTTAGAGCCAGGAAAAATGGGATTGTGATGGAAGAAATGCCCCTGGTGAGGGAGGTGTCCTTGGCCTTTCTTGGCAGATGGTTCTCATTGCCGAGTCAGAGTGTCTCCCTGCCTGGGGAACATTTCACACCTTGGAGAGGAGAGTCAGCAGGAACTTGGCCAGGGAGTGTGGGAACTCCCACACCAAAGCAGGGGCAACTATTTGGGGGGGTTAGGGTTGAAAGGTGTCGAGCTTAGGGGACCATCACATGTGAAGGGGTGGGGGGAGGACTGAGGGGAAAAAGTTTGCAGGAGAATGGATTTCTTTCTTATTTTCTTTCCTTTCTTTCTTCCTTCCTTCCTTGCTTTTGTTCTCTTTCCTTTCTTTCTTCCTTCCTCCCTCCCTGCCTCCCTCCCTCCCTCTCTCTCTCTTTCTATCTCTATTTCTTTCTTTCATTCTGCCTTTTCTTTCCTCACTGGGCTGCCCAGGCTCCTCTCAAACCAACCAACTCAGGCCATCCTCACAGTCTGGTCCTCCCAAACGGCTGTGATCACAGGTTTTCCATTTGGTTGACATCCTGTTCTTCCTTCTGGTCTTGAACTATGGGGCAGAGTTGATCCTTCCCCCGAGGCTTGCTGTTACCCAAGGTTTTCTAGGTTTTGCTTGGGGCGAGGTGTTGGCTTGCTATGGTGTTAAGCCTTGTCTCCAGTACCCAGGCTCCAGTCATCTTCCTTTTTCGACCTTCCTGAGTGCCGAGGAGACAGACATTAGTGTCCCAGCCATCCCATGACACCAAAGGTTTGAGACTCATGCCCACCCTTCCTTTCACCAAGGCACCCCATGGGAGGGGCTCCCTCCATGATGGGGTCTACTGGCAAATCCAGCCACCCTCCTGGGATCCCAGGTCATTGAAGGGAACGGGCCTTGCTATGGTCCCCTAGAGTGGTGTGGAGACCAGGTGCAGGGGATCATGTTTGTCATCCCAGCACTCTGGTAGACCAAAGGCAAGAGAATGACTGAGCTCCTGTGTTTGAGACCAGCCTGGGCAACTTTGCGAGACCTCATCTCTACATTAGCCAAAACAATGAGCAGAGCTTCTTGGCACAGGTCATTCAATCCGGCCACATGCAAGGCTGAGGCCCAGCCGGTGGAGGCCACAGTGGCCCAGAGTGGGCCCCAGCTCTACGATCTGGTCAACAGAGCAAGACTCTGACTCAGACTAATAATACCAACCACCAACACAAACACAGGCCAGGCTCTGGGGTTCATCCTTGCATCCTGGCCCGTTGGAGGCCCAGGAGAGTTGACAACAGGTGCCTGCGAGTTCTACACCATCCTGGGAGATGGTGTAAGACCTCATATTGGACATCAAAAATAAATCCAAAGATTAACCCTGTGTGGTGGCGAAGGCCAGTGATTCCAGCCACTCTGGGGATGAAGGAGGGCAGATCAATGGAGCACAGCCAGTGGAGTCCACAGTGGCTGTGAGTGTGCCCCGTGCTTCGGTCTTACAGAGCAAGAATCCAACTCCAAATAATAATAATCACCACCACCACCACTACCCCTCCCACCCAGCACGAGGAGTCACCCTCGGGAATGGGATAGGAAAATGCACTTACTGGCCTGTCATTTGCAGCAGATTTCAAAGGTGGCCACCGGGCACGTACATCCTGCACCTCCAGCCACATGTCCCAGAATGTCTGCCTCCACCCCCCACATTTATGCCCCGCAGGA
Organism: Carlito syrichta; assembly: GCF_000164805.1. Lineage (NCBI taxonomy): Eukaryota > Metazoa > Chordata > Mammalia > Primates > Tarsiidae > Carlito > Carlito syrichta. Next base: position 3,546 of record NW_007235988.1, on the reverse strand, counting down.
AAGACGTGTGTTAGCTCACAGAACAGATGGTCCTGAGCTAGTGCAGCCATTGGGCACAGAACGATCAAGGCAATCCGGCAATGCCGCCACCAGTCCATGTTCTGGTCGCTGTGTATCCCACCTTCTGGCATGTGGAGGTGACCTTCCTCTCATGATCACACCATTGTTCTCCACCCACACAGACATTTCCTTGGGGAGCCGTGGACTCCCATGCAAGTGGGAGGCATCTTTTGTGTTGCCAATGTCTCCATATTCTGGTTTGGGGTGCAGGGACATGATCATCACTCCCAGGGCCTCAACCTCGGGGCTCAAGTGGTCCTCCTGCCTTGGTCCCTGAGCAGCTGGGACTCCGTGGGCCATCATGCCTCAACCGAATTTGGGGACATTTCACTGAGATAAAGTCTAGCCACGTTGCCCAGGCTGCTCTCTGACCCCTTGTCTCAGGCAGCCTTGGCATGGAGATGATGGCCTTGAATCACAGTGCCCGGCTTCAACTCGTACATTATGTCTCGGTGGTTGATGCCAAAGAAAGTCCTGAGACAGAGGCCACCACATCCTGTGTAGCCAGAATTGTGGGCGCATCCATGAGCGAGTCCAGTGTTCACGTTCTGGGGAGTTACGAGGTCTTGCTATGAGCCCCAGGCTGGTTTCAAAACCCTGGGCTCCAGCTGTCCCCCACCTCGGCCTGCTGAAGCCACAGCCTGATTGTCTGCCAATCCATCATCTTTCGGGAACTCTAGACCCAAGGTTGGGCCTACTTCCCAAATGATCTCTGTCTGTTCAAGATGATCCCAACTCCATACACAAATGGATGCTCTTCTTTTTTTTCTTTGTTCCTTTTTTTCTTTGTGTCAGTGTTTCTCTCCACACTCAGCCTGGAGGATGTTGCTTCTCTCCCAGCCACCAAAGACTCAGCTGCAGGTTCTGGCAAGACTTTCCCCAGCTTCCAAGGAGCCGGAACTACAGGTGTGTGCCACCACAACCAGCTCATTTCTGCTGGAGGGTAGAGATGAGGACTTGCCATGTTTCCTGTGGGCACCTTGGCCCGTGGGATCGGGCCGGGTGCTGGCCGCAGTTTCCCAGAGTGCTAGGATGATGAGGCTGAGCCCCAAGTCCAGCCTTGTTCCTTCATTGAAAATGAACCAGGTAGCCTGGCGTGGCAGCCCACACCTAGAATCCCAGTGCTCTGGGAATCCAAGGCTGGAGGACGGCTGGAGAGCAGGAGCTCAAGGCCAGCATGGGCGATGCAGCGAGACCTCTTCTCCACACCCATCCTAACAGGGGTCTGGGGTTGAGTTGCTGGTCATCCTGGCGACTCTGGAGGTTGAGGCTGGAGGATCACCAGAGCCTGTGATTTCGAGGCTGGCAGTGAAAAACAGTCGTGTCCCCAGGTCCCAGCCTGGGCCACAGAGCCAGACCCTGTCTCAAAAAACATGAGAATCATGCACAGATTCCCAACTGCACATGGTGTGTTCACAGGGTGACTGGCTTTTTAGCCAGGAAAAATGGGAAGGGGAGGAAGAAATGTTCCTGGTGAGAGATGTGTCCCTGGCCTTTCTTGGCAGAATGTCCTCATTGCTGAGTCGGATGGTCGACGTGCCTCGGCACATTTCTACCCTCGTAGAGGAGAGATGGCAGGAAGTCAGATAGTTACCTTCAGGAATTCACACACCAAAGTGTAGGCAGTCATGGGAGGGGTTGGAGTCGAAGGGTGCCAAGTTTGGGGGACTCTCGTATGTGGGGGGGCGGGGGGAAGGGCTGAGGGAAGAAGTTTTGCAGAAGAATGGATTTATTTGGTGACATATTTTCTTTTTCTTTCTTTTTTCTTTCTTTCTTTCTTTCTTTCTTTCTTTCTTTCTTTCTTTCTTTCTTTCTTTCTTTCTTTCCTTCCTTCTTTCCTTCCTTCTTTCTTTCTTTCTTTCTTTCTTTTTTTCTTTCTTTTCCTCTCTCTCTCTTTTGTTCCTTCACAAGGTAGTCCTGGCTCCTCTCAAACTGCCCAACTGGGGCTTTTCTTTCAGTCTTGGCCTCAAACTGCTGCAATTGCAGGCTTTCTATTTGGTTGACATCCTGATCTTCCTTCCTACTCTTGAACAGTGGGCCTGAAGTGATCCTCCCGCCAAGGCCTGCTCTCACCCCAGGTTTCCTGGATTTTGCTTGAGGTTGAGGTGGTGTCTTTCTATGGTGTCCAGCCTAGTCTCGATCTTCTGGGCTCTGGCCAACTTACCGTCTCAGTCTCCCAAAGTGCTGAGGAAAAAGTCGTGAGATGCCCAGCCATCCTTGCCCAACCAAAGATTTGAGAGTCAAGTCCTCCCTTTCTTGGAGGTTGTCTTGGGAGGAGCATGTGAGTCAACACTGGGGCATGAGGCAGGCAAAGGGGTGGGTGGCCAGGCAGAGACACTCCTGTGCCAGGCACTCCCCCTGGGAAAGATTCAGTGTGTGAGTCCGTCCACACTCTCTGGGGACCTGGGTAATTAGAAGGGAGCGGGCCTAGTGATCGCACCCCAAGAGGGGTGTGTAGGCCAGGCGTGGGGGCTCACAACTGTCATCCTGGTGCTCTAGGAGGCCAAGATGAGAAGATGACCTGAGACCCCGGGTTTGAGATCAATCCGGGCATCTTGGGGAGACAACTTCTCCAAGAAGCCAAAAAAAATGAGCTGAGCATGGTGATGCATGCCTGACATTCTAGCCACTTGGGAGGCTGAGGCGGGAAGATCCCAGGAGCCCAGCCATTGGAGGCTGTGGTGGCTGAGAGCGGGCTCCTCGCTTCACCCTGGGTGACAGAGCAGGACTCTGATTCAGAGCAATAATACCAACCACCACCACAACCACAGGCCGGGCTCAGGGGCTCAGCCTGGCATCCCAGCCCTTTGGAGGCCCAGGTGAGTAGATTTCCTGAGATAGAGGGTTCAACATCAGCCTGGGACATGGGACGACACCTTGTCTTGGCCATCAAAAATAAATTTAAAGATTAGCCAGGTGTTGTGGAGCAGGCATGTGGTTCCAGCCATTTGAGTGGCCAAGGCAGGAGGATCACCAAAGCCTGGCAGTTTGGAGTCCATGGTGGCCGTGAGCATGCGCCTCACTTCAGCCTTGGCAACAGAGCAGGATTCCAACACCAAATAGTAATAATCACCAGCACCGACACCACCACCACCCCTGACACCCAGAGCGTGGAATCACCCTCAGGAATGGAAGAGGAAAAGGCACTTTCCAGCCTGTGGTTTGTGGGAGGTTTCAAAGGTGGCCACTGGTCACATCCATCCTAAACCTTCGGCCACACGTCCCAGAAGTCCAGTCTCCACCCTCCACCCTCGTACCCCATGGCAAAGATGTGTTTGAGCTCACAGAACAGACGGCCCAATTTAGGGTGGCTGTTGGGCACAGAGCGAGCAAGGAGGTCCCCCAAAGCTGAGGCCATCCAAGGTCCGATCAATGGTCCACCACCTTCGGGCTGGGGGATGGCTCCTTCCTCTCCTGATCACTCCATCCTCCCCCACCCACGTTGTCATTTCCCTGGGAGCCATTACGCCCATCATGACACACGTG
>NW_007235987.1:0-2455 GCF_000164805.1 Carlito syrichta | reverse complement strand
GCACTGCCAGCAACTCTCTTCAAAAGAGTCCCAAATTACAGTCCTTGAAGTGCTTCAAGAAAGTTCCCAGGTGCATGGTCCTTCATGTAGCAGTTCTTCTCTTTTGGGCTTTTACGACCTTCAAAGTTTTGTAACCGCCTTTCTTGTCCAGGTGTCTTCGTTACTTTTCTCTTATCCAGCAGTGTTTATTTCTAAAGAAAACTCAAAAGAAGCTTTTAATGACATTTCCCAGGCCCCTAAGGTTGCTTTCTGTATTTAGTTAATTATCATAAAAGTATCTAATTAGTATATTATGAATTCAGTGAAAACCCACTCTATAAACGTTTACTTAAAATTTAACTATAGAATTAAGTAAAAACCTTAACGATTAATCTTTATCTTAAGTCTGTGAAGACAGTGTTGTAAATCACCTACATAACTCCTAGATAAGTGTTAGAACTTATAATGAGCTCATAATGAACTTACCATAAACTTGTGCTTCTAAAAAGCCTTATGTCTGAACACTAAGCTGCATAATTCTAAATCAAATAAGGAGTCAATATACTTATATCATTTTTTACTCAAGTAATATCTAGTAACTTATAACCAAGTGAAAGAAAGCATTCTTGATGTGCTTCAGAGTTTAACCCTTGCATATGTTAGAAAAGGCCAAGCGGCATAGTGGGAAAATGGGAAAATGAACCATGACATTCTCAGGTTAGGTGTGAGTACTTCGCATAAACATGCCATTTTCTTCTTCCACGACTGCACAGAATTTCTCCAGCTGTATCAAACAGCAAAGGTGGAAGACAGAAGGGCCTCAGCTTCCCAGGCTCACCCTGCAGCCCGGGGTCTTCGGCCCACCGGGACCCTGTCAATCATGTGGACCTCCAAGGCTGGCTCCCAACAGGACAAGGCCTTGTGGGCTGGGGCAGCTGGAGTGTGTGGAGGGCACACAAGTCTCCCTGAAGGGCATCCCAGAAGCCCTGCACCAGCACAGCAAAGACACATTCACAAGAGCTGTGAAGGGCAATCCGTTTAGAACATATGAGAAAAGGCCTTTCTTCAGGGCAGAGGCCACTTGGGTGCACTCACTCTCCTGTGTGTACGGACAATGACAGCAACTGACAGCTACAGCCACTCACGATCCCTGCAGCTGTGTGAAGCTGGGAGGGGCAGAACCATGGTGAGCTCCAGACACACACACAAGGCGGACCATCACAAACACCCACGTGATCAGCTGCAAGGCCAGGAAGTGCCCCTCCCTGCTTTCCACAATGGCCCTGCCACAGTCAGCTGGTGACACTGACAACAGCCAGCCCTGGAGACTGTCTGGGGTGACATTCTCCTCTTGGGCTTATGTGCTGTGGCACGAGGTTTATTGTGAGTAGGAGGACCCCAGGTACATCTGCAGACTCATGCAGAGGAGATGGACCTGGGAAGGCTCAACCTGGCTGGAGGCAGAACACCAGGAAATCTGCATAAGCCGCTGCTGTCACCTGAAGCACAGGGTAGGCAAAGGCAGGGACTTGGGTGTAAGCGACTGGGCTCTGCCCAGGGGCTCCAGGATTTGTCTCTGACCTAGTTCTCTGCACCCCTGGGAGCTTTCTCCACTGGCTGCTTTTAGGTCTCTGCACTCCACTCATGGTCCCCTTCTCAGCCTAAGAAATTTAAACAGGAGGCAAGGACTATGAGGGGACTGCAGGGTATGCAGCCAGGAGGGACAGGAGCAGCCTGATGGAAGTCAAACGGTCCAATCAGCAGATGCAGAATTGGAAACTTCACACACACACACACACACACACACACACACACGCGTGTGTACAAGCAAACACACATACACATATGCATATACACACATGTACACGCATGCACATACACATATAAGCAAGCACACACACCTATACACATAACATATGCATGTACACAAATATACACATAAACAGGTACACACACACACATATATATATATACATACATACAGGTTGAGTGCCCCTAATTCAAACCTCCAAAACCCAAAATGTTCCCAGATCTGAAACTCTTTGAGCACTGTCATGACACTCAAAGGAAATGCTTATTGGAGAATTTTGGATTTTGAATTTTCAGATTAGGGATGGTCGACTCAGTAAGTATATTGCAAATATTCCCAAATCCAAACAAAGTATGAAATCTGTACACTTCTGGTGTCAAGCATTTTGGATAAGGAATACCTGTACATACACAAACACATGCATAAACACATACATATAATACATATATGCATAGACACACATACATGTACATAGGCATATATACACATGAATTTAATAAACACAGACATACGAACATACACACATGCCTAGACACACATTTATATTCATTTTTTATTATAAAAATAATGTGTTCACTGTAACAAATTTGGAAACTAAGTAAGGAAGAAAGGGGGGGAAAACCAACTCTGATAATCACTGATAATTTCTAGATTCACTGCTACAAT
>NW_007235986.1:0-970 GCF_000164805.1 Carlito syrichta | reverse complement strand
GTGTTGTTTTTATGTGAATCCCAGTCACCAGATTTACTTGTAAATGACTTACATGTTTCTGTGAAATAGCATGAATTCTTAAATCAAAACCCTAAGGCCGTTACTATACCCAGTTCCTTAATATCATAAAAGACATCCAGTGCTCAAATAACAGCTGTAATTAAACGATACCTTGGCTGTCCTAGACCAGTGAGTTCCCTTGAAAGATGTTGCTGCCTTGTGGGGGACTAGGTTTCAGGAATTTTCTCTCACTGAAAGCTCTGGTCTCAAAGGGAAGGCTGGGCCCTGGGTTGCACTGCAGACTGTACCCCCGTTATTCATGCTGCGGGAGTATCTGTCCTTAGCAGAAATGTGGACAGATCTGAGTTCTCAGTCCTCTTAGAGCTCAGTGGGCGGACCTGGTTTCTGGAGTGAAGAGCCCCACGGCAGGCCTCCCCCACCCTACTCCCAGGGCTCCCACCTCCGTGGTAAGTGGCACGATGGGGGAATTGCTTCCTTTTCTCAAGGACGGTCATTGCCTTTCTCATGGACTTCAGCTTATTTAACAGACTCCTAATTATAGAATTTTTAACTGTTAAACCCGAAGCATGTTAAGCCCCCAAAAATGTCCGTGGAGCAGAATTCAAAACGCGCCCTTTTCTGTCCACCCAAGAACTCTCTCTGCCTTGGTTGATGCTACTGAGATCTTGACACAGAAGTGTCTACTCAGGGTTGTCTGTGAGGCATGTGACCCCCTCCCCTCGGACTTGGCCACAGAAGGAGACAAGGAAGATGAGTCAGTCTCAAGCAATTGTGTATCGGGGTCTATACTCTGTGTGAGGTACTCATATGTATTGCCCTGTTTACCCCTCAACACAAGCCTGTGGACAATCCCGTTTGACTGTTGAGGACATTGATAGTCAGAGGGGCTGCCACGTGCAGCAAGTGGCGGAGCAGGAGCTGGAGTCCTGGACTGGCAGATTCCAAAGTC
>NW_007235985.1:0-1069 GCF_000164805.1 Carlito syrichta | reverse complement strand
GAGCAACCAGCTACAACCTGGGGAATGAAGTGGGCAGAGTTGTGGGTGCCCCAGCTGAGACAGACCCCTGCACCAGGTCCTCCCCCAGGGAGGCCTGAGAGGACAACTCCGGCCACCCTCTCCAGGTTCCTCTGTCATCAGAAGGGAGCAGGCCTCATGGTGGGCCCTGAGAGGGGTGTGGAGGCCTGGCATGGGGGCTCACACTTCGAGGCTGAGGCGAGAGGATGGCCTGAGCCCCTGGGTTCGATATACGCCTGGGCACCTTGGCGAGACCTTGTCTACACAAGAAGCCAAATAAATGAGTTGAGCATAGTGGCACATGACTGTCATTCTGACATTCGGGTAGCCATGGTGGGAAAATCACTGGAGCCCAGCTGGTGGAGACCGCAGTGGCTGAAAGCGGCCCTCTCTGCTCCAACCTGGGTGACAGAGCGTGAATTTGAATCAGAATAATAATAACCACCACCACCACAACCACAGTCTAGAGTCAGGGGTTTAGCCTGGCATCCCATCCCATCTGAGGTCGGGGTGAGTGGATGACCTGAGCCTGCAGGTTTCAGACCAGCCCAGAACACTGTGTGGGAGGATCACCTAAGACTGGCAGATGGAGTCCGTGGTGGCCGTGAGCATGCCGCTGTGCTCAAGCTTGGGTAACAGAGCAGGATTCCGATTCCAAATAATAATAATCACCACCACCGCCATCACCACTACGCCTGCCACCAAGCACGAGGAGTCACCCTCAGGAATGGGAGAGAAAATTCACTTTACCACCTGTCATTCGCAAGAGGTTTCAAAGGTGGCCACTGGGTATGATCATCCCACGCCTTCATCCACATGTCCCAGAAGGCCTGCCCCCACCCTCCACAAACATGCCCACAGCAAAAGATGCATGTGAGCTCACGGAACAGGCAGACCGAATTAGGGTGGCCATCAAACACAGAGCAATCAAAGCAGACTGGTAAATGCTGCAGCCAACTCTGGTTCCAGTCACCTGGTCTGCCACCTTTCGAGCGAGAGTAGGCTGCTTCCTCTCCCAATCACTCCATCATCCTCTGACCACATGGACCTA
>NW_007235984.1:0-745 GCF_000164805.1 Carlito syrichta | reverse complement strand
TCTCCTGAGTCGCCAGAAATAAAGATGTGCGCCACCATGCTCAACTATTTTGTTGGTTTATGTAGAGATGAGGTCACATCAAGATGCTCTGGCAGGTCTCGACCCAGGGGCTCAGGCCATCCTCTTGCCTTGGCCCACAAGTGTGTAGGATGACAGGAGTGAGCCTCCATGTCCATCATCCACAACACTCTCGGGGCCCCACCACAAGGCCTGCTCCCTTCTGACAACCTGGGACTCTGGAGAGAGTGGCCAGAATTGCCTGCCACGTCCATAATGGGAGGAGCATCTGGAACATAGGTGTGTCTCTGTCAGCGCACCCACTACTTCTCCCACCTTGTTCCCCAGTGTGAACCTGTACACTCTTCCCAGGGGCCATTTTGGGGAAAGGGATAGAGTGTCTTTCAAACCTTCGGGGGGTCAGGGATGACTGGGCAACTCATAACTGTCTCATTGACACTCGAAAAGCCAAGAGGGGAAGATGGCCAGAGGCCAGGAACTCGAGACCAGGCTATACACCAAGTCAAGCTCCCACCTCGACCCCAAGCAAAACCCAGAAAACCTTGGGTGAGGGCAGGCCTCAGTGGGAAGATTCCCTCTGGCCCAGAGTTCATGACCAAGAAGGAAGACCAGGATATTGAGCAATTGGAAAACCTGTGGTCACAGCAGTTTCGGAGGCCCAGGCCGAAAGGATGGCCGAGATGGGCAGTTTGAGAGCAGCCTGGGCAGCCAAGTGAGGAAAGAAAAG
>NW_007235983.1:0-4016 GCF_000164805.1 Carlito syrichta | reverse complement strand
CCATTACCCAGATTCCTACTTCACAAACCTGATTCGTGGTTACCTCTTAGGTTGACGACCTGTAGTTTTTGGGTTTGAGGACTCATGTAACCAAGATATCTTATAGTTCCTTAGCAATATGACGTGTAGTTTCCTGTATATAATGACTCCAATTACCCAGCTTCCCACTTCACTCTACAGGATGCCGAAACAGGACCTAGTGACCCAGAATTCCAGTTGTTTGGATATCAAGAGAAAGACTCCCATAATATTTTTTGGTAGTGGAATCCAGGATTCCTGGTTCCCCTTCAACAGACCTACCCAAAATATGGAATCTTCAAACCCAACATCGCATTTCCACCCTGCCCATCCACAAGAATTTTCTGTAGTATGAGGTCACCTGAATTGAGGGATTTTGTACCAATATGCCTTTTCATTTTGGGGAACATGATTATGGTCATAGATATTCCTAGAAGACAAAAGGATTGTAGGGCCAGATCTTTGTTTACAACTAACAAGAGGACCAGAAATTTCCTGTGGATCTGTACTGACCGATTTAGCGTATCCACGGAGCAAGTAGCTCTGAAAAATGTGGGGACCCAGAAGCCCAGATTGCTGATCAACCCTCGTCAAGATGCCCAGAGACTCCGGATAATGAGATCTCCTAACCGTATATTGTTCTCATTCTCAGCAAGATGCCTTGATTTTCCCTGTCGATGTGGATTCCAAACTCTGTATACAAAAAGACAGATGCCCAGAAATTTCCTAGGAACGTGGAATCAGTGATTCCACGTTAACTTTAAAAATACGTACTAAACATTTGGCAACTGCAAAACCCTTGTCTCCTCTCAAAATATAAATAGACACGGAAGGGGAAGGATTACAGATTCACCTTAAGACCAGAGTTACATGCAACTATGGCAAGAAGATTCTTTTTACCTGGAATCTGGCCTTAGTTGTTCTGAGGAACCTAACACACTTGGAGTGCCCGATACCCATTTACAACTTTCAAGAGGACCAGAATGTTGCTGGAGTCCTCAAATGACCGATTCATAATATCCGCATGCTAAATTGCTCAAAAACATTGGGGAGCTCGAAGCCTTGTTTCTTGTTTGTGCCATAGCAGACAGCGTGTGAATTTTTTGGATTGAGGACTCATACAAAAAGATTCTTTATTCATCGTTAGTTGAAGGCCATGTACTGTCCTGCCGTGTTGTTTTTTAGAAATTCAGACACATGTCACTCAGTTTCCCTTATTTCTTTCTTAGGAAAAGTCCGTGTAGTTGCCTGTATATGAGGATTTCATTTCCCTAGATTATGCTTCAAAATCGAAATACGTGTTTATCCCTTAGCAAGACAACCTGAATTTTTTTAGGATTGTGGACACGTGTAAACCAGATTCCTTATTCTTCCTTAGCAATAGACAGTGCAGATTCCTTTATATGAGGACTCCTATTATCCAGATTCCTCCTTGCAAAACCTGATTGGTGGTTATCTCTTAGCAAGACGCTCTGTATGTTTTCGGAATGGAGGACTCGTGTAACGAACATTCCTTATTCTTCCATAGCAATAGGTTGTGTAGTGTTCTGTATATGATAACTCCCATTACTGAAATTCCTGCTTAATTCTCAGCAAGACGCCGAGATATTTCCTGGTGACCTAGAATTCCAGTTGCTTGCATATCATGAGAAAGACTCCCATAACGTTCTTGTGAAAATGGAACCCAAGATTCCTGGTTTCTTTTCAAAAGACACCCTAAAAATGTGGCAAAATAGAAGCCAAGATTGCTGATTAAACCTTATCAAGAGACATTGTAGATAAAGGCGACTGAGAATTCCGAGAACCGGATTCCCTTTCCGTTCTCCGCAAGATGCCTTGATTTTCCCTGTCTATGTGGTTTCCAAAACTCTGTATGCAAAAATGCCGATGCCCAGATGTTTCCTAGGGACGTGGAATCAATGATTCCTGGTTACAGTTTAATGATTAGTACTAAATATTGGCAACTGCAAACCTCTCGGCCCCTCTCCAAACTAAAGTACAAACGGAAATTTAAGGATTACCAAGTTCATCTTAAGACCAGAGTTGCGTCCAAATACAGCAAGAATATACTTTTGTTCCAGGAATCTGGCCTTAGCTGTCCCAAGGAACATAAAGGACTTGTACTACCAGATACACGTTTATAACTCTCAAGAGGACCAGAATGTTGCTGGAGTCCTGAAAAGACTGATTCATAATACCCACAAGCCAAATATCTCTGAAACATAAGACGAGCTTGAAGCCCTGATTCTTGTTTATCCCGTAGGAAGACACAATGAGAATTTTTCGGATTGGGGACAAGTGTATCACAGATTCCTTATTCTTCCTTAGCGAGGGGCCATGTAATGTCCTGTTCATGAGGACTCCCTTTCCCCAGACCCCATTTTGAAAACTCTGATTCTTGTTTAGCACTTACCAAGATGCCATGTAGATATTTTGATGGAGAAACCGTGTAATACAGGTGTCTTATTCCTCCTTAGCAAGAAATCATGTAGATGCTGTACATGAAGACTGCTATTACCTATGTTACATCTTCTAAAGCCTGATTATGTTTAGCCCACAGCAGAATGCCTGTTGATTTTACGACTGAGAACTGCTATAACCCCGATTCTTTTTCTTCCTTGGCAAGAGGCCGTGTATTTTCCTGTATAAGGACTCTCATTACATAGATCCTGCTTCGAAACTCTGATTCTTTTTTAGCCCTTCATGGAGCCCTGTAGATTTTTGGGATTGAGGACTTGTGTAACCCAGATTCTATATTCTTTCTAAGCAAAAGATGATGTAGTTTCCTGTATATAAGAATTGCATTTCCCCAGATTCATGCTTAAAACACCCTGATTCGAATTTAGCCCATAGCAAGACGACCTGAAGTTCTTTGGGACTGAGAACAGGAGTAACGCAGATTCCTTATTCTTACTGAGCTATAGCGAGTGAAGTTTCCTGTATGTGAGGATTCCCATTACCCAGTTTTCAAAATAAAAACCTGATTCGTGGTTACCTCTGAGGAAGATGGCATGCAGTTTTTGGGATTGAGGACTCATGTAACCAAGATTCCTTATACTTCCTTAGCAATATGACGTGTAGTTACCCATATATAACGACTCCAATTATCCAGCTTCCTGCTTCACTTTGCAGGATGCCGAGACAGGTACTAGTGACTCAGAATTCCAGTTGTTTAGATATGAAGAGAAAGATTCCCATAATATTCTTTGGGAATTGGAATCCAGGATTCCTGGTTCCCGTTCACCAGAACTACCCAAAATATGGAGTGTTCAAAACCCAACATCCCATTCCACCATGCCCAACCACAAGAATTTTCTATAGTTTGAGGTCAGCTGAATCTAGGGATCTTGTACCAATATGCCTTTTGATTCTGGGAAACATGATTATGGTCATAGATATTCCTAGAACACAAACGTTTGTAGGACCAGATCCTTGTTTACAACTAACAAGAGGACCAGCAATTTCCAGTGGATCTGTACTGACTGATTTAGCGTATCCACGGAGCAAGTAGCTCTGAAAAGTGTAGGGACCCAGAAACCCAGATTTCTGATTAAACCTCATCAAGATGCCCTGGATATTCTGGTTAATGAGATCTCCTAACTGTATATTTTTCTCGTTCTCAGCAAGACGCCCTGATATTCCCTGTCGATGTGGATTCCAAACTCTGTATACAAAAAGACAGATGCCCAGATGTTTCCTAGGAACGTGGAATCAATGAATCCACGTTAACTTTAAATATACATACTAAACATTTCGGAACGGCAAAACCCTTGTCTCCTCTCAAAATAAAAATAGACAAGGAAGCGGAAGATTATAGGGTTTACTTTAAGACCAGTGTTACATCCAAATACGGCAAGAAGATTCTTTTAACCTGGAATCTGGCCTTAGTTATTCTGAGGAACCTAACGGACTTGGATTGCCCGATACCCATTTACACTTTCAGGAGGACCAGATGTTGCTGGAGTCCTGAATGACCGATTCATAATATCCGCATGCTA
>NW_007235982.1:0-843 GCF_000164805.1 Carlito syrichta | reverse complement strand
CGAGGACCAGAATGTTCCTGGAGTCCTGAGAAGACTGATTCATAATACCCACAAACCAAATAGCTCCGAAACATGAGAAGAGCTCGAAGCCCTCCTTCTTGTTTATCCCATAGCAAAACACCCAGAGAATTTTTCGGATTGGGGCTAGTGTATCACAGATTCCTTATTCTTCCTTAGCGAGGGACCGTGTAATATTCTGTATATGAGGACTCCCTTTCCCCAGAACCGTGTTTGGAAACCCTGATTCTTGTTTAGCTCTTAGCAAGATGTCATATAGATACTGTGACGGAGGAACCGTGTAAAACAGGTTTCTTATTTTTCCTTAGAAAGAGATCGTGTAGATTCTGTATTTGAGGACTGCTATTACCTATGTTGCAGCTTCTAAACCCTGATTCCTGCTTAGCCCACAGCAAATGGCCTGTTGATTTTTAGGGTTGAGGACTGCTATAACCCTGATGCTTTTTCTTCCTTGGCAAGGGGCCATGTATTTTACTGTATATTAGCACTCTCATTACATAGATCCTGTTTCGAAACTCTGATTCTTTTTTAGCCTTTTCCAAGATGCCCTGTAGATTTTTGGGATTGAGCACTCATGTTAACCAGATTCCTTATTCTTTCTTCGCAAATGATCATTTAGTTGCCTGTACATAAGCACTCCATTTCCCCAGATTCGTGCTTAAAATATGCTTAAAACCCTGATGCTTGTTTAGACCTTTGGAAGACGTTGTGTAGTTTTTTGGGGATTGAGAACACATGTCACCCAAATTCCTTATTCTTTCTTAGGAAAAGTCCGTGCAGTTGCCTGTATATGAGTGTTTAATTTCACTAAGTTATGCTTCTAAA
>NW_007235981.1:0-739 GCF_000164805.1 Carlito syrichta | reverse complement strand
CCCACCATCCCTCATACTATTATCACAACACACTACATTGCATGGTTGCCTCTGTGAGAAGCTTCTCTAACCTCCCAGGTCCAAGTTTGAGCCCCAAATGTGCATCCTGAGCCACACACAGTCCCTCAGAGCAGCAGCTGATGTCATGACTGCTCATTCACTCCTATGTTTCGCCCACTGGATAGTACATTCCTGAAAGCCATGGACATTCTCGCATAATTTTATCCTCAGAACATGATAGAGTGCAGGGTGTCATGCTAAGAGCTTAAAAAATGAAACATTAATAAAGAAATGAAAGTTATTCTTAGACTGCAGAGAATAAAATTTCCAGGGAAAGTATGTAGACTGAAGAAAGCACAAGGATGATGTGAGGGGTCTGGGGGAAGCATACTTGAGGAATAAGGAGAAATTAACAACACAAGAAAAAGAAACAAATAGCTTTAAGGGCATGAAGAGAATGTGCAGTGCTGTATCACAATGGTCCAGAAGAAAACGGAATTTCAAAAAATGATCAGTCGTGTCAAATGCATGTAAAAGTCAAGAATAATGACTGTGAAATATCCAATAAATTTTGCAATTAAGAGACGGGCTCGGTGGCTCAGTCTGTAATGCTGTGCCTTTGGGAGGCTGAGGTGAGTGGATTGCCTGAGCCCGTGGTTTCGAGACCCGCCTGGGCAGCGAGACCTCATCTCTACAATAAATCTCAAAATCAGCCGGGCATGGTAGCACATGTCCTGTA
>NW_007235980.1:0-10701 GCF_000164805.1 Carlito syrichta | reverse complement strand
AAATTATGCGAGAATGTCCATGGCTTTCAGGAATGTACTATCCAGTGGGAGAAACATAGGTGTGAATAAGCAGTCATGACATCAGCTGCTGCTCTGAGGGACTGTGTGTGGCTCAGGATGCACATTTGGGACTCAAACTTGGACCTGGGAGGTTAGAGAAGCTTCTCACAGAGGCAACCATGCAATGTAGTGTGTTGTGATAATTGTATGAGGGATGGTGGGGTGTTCCAGACCAAGAACGCCCGCATTTGAGAATCTATAATTCAGTCATATCATTCAACATCTTGGCTATTGAAGAAAGAGGAAGGAGAGACTGGGTCACGGGGCTGTTGAGACAAAAATTTGCAGAGACAAGGCGATGCTTGTGCAGACAGCAGGAGCATTCACGGGCAGGTTTCAAAGAGCAGGACCCCATTTCTTAAAAAGTGTTTGGAAACTAACTGAATGCAAAAACTGGATTTAGGAATAGGAGATGCAATCGGGCTTCAGCATCCATTGGTTCTGCATCTTGGATTCAACACCCAGTAGAGGGAAGGTGCAGTTAGGCCTGGAATGGCTGCTATGTACTGAAAAGTGTACAGACATTTTTTTCTTGTCATTAGTCTCTGAGCAACACAGTAAAATAACAAACAACCATTTTCATGTTATTTACATTGTATTAAGTATTATACGTTATTTAGAGATGATGTAAAGTAAGAGGAGCATGTGTGTAGATTATACGAGCAAACACCACAGAGGTCCCAGAAGATACTAAGAGATGAACAATTACCTAGGAAGCTCTCCAGCTTGTATTTATCTATTTATTTAGTTATTTAGTTATTTTTGAGTCCAGGTCTCACTGTCGCCCAGGCTGGAGTACAGTGACACACTCATGACTCACTGCAGCCTCAGTCTCCTGAACTCGGGCAATCTTCCACCTCAGTCTCCAGGACTACAGGCATGTACCACCAAGCCTGGTTATTTTTTTTTATTTTTATTTTTGTAGAGGCAAGGTCTTGCTATGTTGTCCAGGCTAGTCTCAAATATCTAAGCTCAAGCAATCTTCCTGACTCAGTCTTCCAATATTCAGGAATTACAGGCTCGAGACATCACACCTGCCAATATCAATTTGATGAGATATTATTTAAGCCTACTATGTTCCAAGCACTTTAAAATATTAAGTAATAAAGGCATGCTTTTGAACAATATGTATGGTACGATCCCATTACATCAAAGCCAAAAATGACCACACCACAGAAAAGAACATTAGTAGCGCATTTATGTAATATATATTTATCTATATAGTTTTATTATTGGCTAAATTGTTGAAATTCAGTTACCCAAATCATAAATCCTCCACTCCCTTATTTTCCTCGGCCCCATATCCAAGTTTTTCCTCTGTTCCAACTCCCAAGGATCCCTCCCATAAATTCAATGTTCCATCCCCATGGTCACCATCCTCATCCATGCCTCTCTCATTTCTTGCCTACACTATGACATTAGTTTCTTAAACTAGTCCCAGGTTTCCATTTTTCCTCCTCTATGATATCTTCTCCACACACTAGACAGAATAATCTTTATGTAATGTGAGTCAAACTTTGCTATTCTGCATCTTTAATCTTCCGATGGCTTCTTGCTGTATTTAAGATAAAACATGGCAAAGACACCACCAACAACCACTGGAGAGAGGAGACCCTGTTCAGCAAATGGTGCTAGGAAAATTGGCTGATCACATGCAGAAGAATGAAACAAGACCCCTACCTATCACCATACACAAAAAACAACTCTAAATGGATCAAAAATCTAAACGTAAAACCTCAAACTATAAGAATCTTAAAAAAAAAAAAGAATCTTAGAAAACACAGGAGACACTCTTATGTACATTGGAATAAGTAACTAATTCCTAATCATAACTTCAAATGCATACGCTTTAAGAGATAGAATAGACAAGTGAAACCTCATCAAATTGAAAAGCTTTTACAAAGCAAACAAAATCATTAAGAGTAGGGACACAGCCTACAAAATGGGAAAAAAATATTTGCTAACTGTATATCTGACAGAGGACTAACATCCAGGATCTATATGGAACTCAAACAAGATGAAGAAAAAAAAATCAGCCCTATTAAAAAGTGGGCAAAACACATGAATAGACATATGAACTGCCAACAGATACAGGAAAAAATGCTCAGCCTCACTAATCATCAGAGAAATGCAAATGAAGGTCACATTGACATATCACCTAACTCTATAGTCATCATTAATAAATCAAAAAGCAACAGATGCTGGCAAAGATGCAAAGAAAACGGAATGCTTCTACATCGTTGGTGGGAGTGTAAACTAGTACAAATGCTATGAAAAGCAGTGTGGTGATTTTCAAAAGAAATTGACCTTCCATATGACCCAGAAATCCTCCTTCTGGTAATATACCTGGAGACACTCAAGTCATTTTACAAAAAAAGACATCTGCACACACATATTTATTGCAGCTCAATTCACAATAGCAAAAACATGTAACCAACCATGCTACCCATTGAAAGTGGACTAGATAAACTAAAATGTGGTACATATACATGATGGTATATTATGCAACCATAAAGGACAAAATGATGGACTTTGCAGCAACTTGGATGGATTGAAAATCTATCATACTCAGTGATCTATCACAGAAACAAATAACTGTATACCACATGTTCTCACTCATAAGTGGGTCCTGAACAATTATCACAATACTACAAGAGAGGGATTGCCAGTAGCAGGAACATGGATGGGGATAAGGTACATAACATCACTAAGGGTGCCTGATCCTAAAGCTGGGGAAATGAGGACCAATGGGAGGCCCAAACTTCACCTGTATGTAGGCCACTTATTTACCCAATCCTGACCTGTACCCCACTACTTTAAAATAAAGTAAAGAAAAAATAAAATAAAACAAAACTCTGCCCCATGCCCTTAGGACCTCTTGCCATCTGGCCCTACATGCTTTTTTAATCTCACCTCTTGCTACTCTGCTCCACCCACCTTCTCCCACAATGTTCAATCCCATTGAATTTCTGCAGATTTTCCAACAGACTGTGACTGTCTCACATATTTCTATCTGCAAGATACATATTATACCTGCACTTTTCATCTCCTCTGTGGCTATTACCCTGGTCCATAACAACACCATTTATTTTCTGGCTGCTCTAATCATTTCTCACCTGACCTTCCTGCCTCTATTCTTTCCTCCATGGGGCAGTCAAAGATCCAGTTGAAATGCAAACTGGATTATGTTGCTCTTCTGCTGAAATCTTCCAATAGCTTCTTATTAAATTTAAACTGAAATTCAACACCCAGATCATACTTAGTCCAATCTTACATATCCAACTGGCTCCTCTCCAATCTCCTCTTTCTCCTACTGACCCTTGTTCCACCTCCCCCCAGCCACATTTCCCATCCCCATTCTTCAAACATAGCAGCACACCAAAGGACCTACTGCTCCCCAGCTGAGGAACCCTTTTTTTCCAGGTGTCTGTGGGCTCTCACCTCATTTCAGTTTTCTACTCAAGTAGCATCTTCTTATCATCTTCTTGCCACAACCATGTCCCTACACTTTCCTCATCAATTTCTTTTTTTAAAATGAACTTTATAGAGATATAATTTATATATCAAAAATTTCACCCATTTTAAATGTACAAGTCAATGATTTGCAGAAAATTTATGAGTCCTGCAATCATTGCCATAATCTGGTTTTAGAACATTTACATCATCCAGTAAGATTCCACTTGCCAGGTAATACTTATTCCCCCATCTTCGGCTTCAGCCCTAGGTGAACACTAATCGACTTTCTTTTTGCATAGATGTGTCTTTTCCAAAACATCTCACATGAATAGAATCATTAAAATATGTGTTAATTTGAACCAGGCTTCTTTGTATATAACACAAAATACATTTTCTTTTCCTTTTTTTTTTGAGAAAGCAATATTTATTGAAAGTACAGAAAATCTCCTACAGTGGGAGGGGACCTGAGGGGGTTGCCTTTAAAATAAATTTTCAACGAACTCTATTCAACACCCACTTTAGGGCAGGGATTATAAAATAGACTACTGGTGATGAAAGAGAGAGAGAAAGAAATGAGAGAAATATAAATCTCATGCTCTAGTAAGAAAAACAGAGTGACAAAATAATCATAAAAGTAAGTGTCAAATTTCACATAAGTTTCATGCTGCTTTGAGAACATGGCTGGAAGTAGGGGAAGGCTTTTTCAGGGAAACAATATTCGACGGAGACTGAAGAATAGAAGTTAATTAGGCAAAAGGCAAAACATCTCAGAGGAACAGAATGTGTGCACCAGCAGGAGGGAACATGTTTAACACAACTGACTGAGAAAGTATTGTTTGGCTGGAGTTCTGGGAGGGAAGGAAGGTGGAGACATGGCTTCTCCATCATTTTCTATCCCCATATGTTATTTCACTCTTCTTCCAAAAGTTGTCACTATCTGACATTGTAGTATGTGTTTACCACCTAAGCCCTTCATTATAAGCTCCTTGGGGGTATGGACTTTGCTTTTGTTTTATTACCATTATTCCATGTTTATAACAGGGTTTGACACACAGTAGGCATTCAATAAATACTTTTTGAATAAAACAATTAAATTAAACACTGGGGAGCCCTAATAATGAACATATTTAGAATATAGACATTTATAAATTCAAATAAATTGAATAGCTACTAAGAACTGCATCTTAATAATACATCTAAGCTACACTCAGATAAGAAGAATTCAATGCATTAATGAATTTCTGGGAAGCATATTATCAGATTTGCTATATAACTAATAACAGATTGAAAATATTTAAGGCATAATGAACTACTTAGCATTGCTAGATGCTAATAAATTTTAAGTTAATCAGTGGTTTTATTAGTGATATTTTTGAATACTATTCATATATTCCATTTTTTAATCTCATAAATTACCTTCATAAAAGCACCTAGCTAATGCAGCTCAATAAAGATGTGTCTTCCAACACTCAAATATAGTCAGAAAGAAAAAAAAAATACTCTTTACAGACTTATTTTCATAAAACAATATGGCTTTCTGTGGAGTTATTATCATAAAAGAATAAACATCAGATGATAAAATATGCTATTATATATATTTCAAAAGCATATAAAAAAGCTTTTCTGATAACTTAATAGACTGCATATTAAGTTCATGGATTTCAATAGACTTTATTCTTTTAAGAACAGCAAATGTTTGTGACTTCATTTAGTTTTAATAAAGGAAGTTACTTCATAGAATTATATTTTATAAGGCATTCATACTATATTAGTTGATGGTTATTCCATTTACAAACTTCAGTCAAATTTTGAGAGGTTTCAAATAAATCAGTGTTTAAAAAAAAAAGTCAGTCTCAGCATACATTAATTGTGCTATAAACTCAAGTGCTCATGTTGTGACACAAAGATGTTGCTCCTCCAGAAAGAAAATGTAATGACCATATTTTAAGTTGGCAACAAAATCTCCAATCAGATTTTGTTAAAATGCTTTCACAATTTTACTGCTTATAATATTTATCATATTCAAAATGTCCTCTAAACAACAAATTAATAAAAATGCTCAAAAATTATTTAATGTATTCAAAAGTATTTTCTGGCAAAGTTCTCTTCATGAAAGACTGTGCTTATTTAAGGATTCAAAATGAACAAAGTACAAAACCTGCCCTGAAAGCACTCAAGGCTCTCGGGGAAGAACGTGCTCTCCACAGCTGTGTAAGCAAGAATGTTGACTGCAGAATTAAAAATGCCCATGTCTGAAAGGGACCTTTCAACTAACTGTTTTAAGTTAGCACATTTCCTATGATATACCCACCGAGTGTCTAACCAGAAAAATCTAGAAGAGGAAAAATATTTACCTCCAAAGGAAAAGTCAGGTTTCTATATAGGGTCAGTGATTAAAAGTTGTTTTGCCTTTTCTCTGTATAGTAGCTAATTATATAGTACCCAATAATCAAATCTATTTCTACTCCTTGGAGTCATTCAGGAAAAATAAACTAAACTCGCCTTGGAAACTGACTACTTATTGTAAGTAAAGGAGATAATGCAATCCAGGGTGGCTCTCAGACTTATGGCTTGTATTTATTGAGTCTGAGGAAGGTAAATCATTTTTTAAAAAATCATGTATTTATAGTTTTCAAATCTATATCAACATACAGACTGATGCATTACACTTTTTCTCTCTTTAGATGAAAGGCTTAAAATCACATTTAAATTACAAATTTTGGATTTAAGAGAATATTTCTCTTGATGTTAATAAAATGTTAGAAACCTATATTAAACATAAACTCTTTAAATCAAATATAATAATATCAGTTTTCCAGATGCCAACTTTTCTTCAGTCTCAAGCAAAATACAGTACTTGTACTGGATGTTTTTCTATTAAGGTATTTAGCAATAGAGACATAACCACATGTCACCCTGGTGTAAGTATCCAATGAAAATATACAGAAGCAAACACTTCACATAATACAATGTGTTTCCTAGATTTCCAGATGAAGTGAGATATAAATGTGTAGATTGACTAACTGTTTATTAATTATGCTATGGAATAAATGGAAAACCAAAGAACTGAGAAACAAACAGGGAGATGGAAACAAAAAAGATGACACAGGAAAAAGCTGTGCATGACATACAGTAGAGAATGTTGTCCAACATGACCCAAAAATAGTAACATGGCTCAGTAAGAATGCTGAAAATCACAGGCTTTACAAAGAAAGAAAGACCCTATTCTGAAAGACCACAAATTGAGTACTTCTGAGAGTGTGTGTGTGCGCTTGTGTGTGTGTGTGTGATATAATGATAGTAGATAAGGGGGACTCATAAAAAATATTTTGAAATTAATTGTCCCTATAGTATTACTAGTTTCTATCACAGTCAAAATAAATGAACACAAACCCATCAATTATCTAATAGTGTTCATGGGTCAGAAGTCTGGGCATAGTGTGACTCAACTGAGTTCTCTGCATAGGGTCACACTAAGCATAAGTCAAGTTGCCAACTTGCCTGGGCTCTTCTTTAGAGACTCTGAGGGAGAATTTGCCTCAAAGCCCATTCAGTTTTGTGGGCAGCATTCAGTTCCTTGGTGCTGTAGGAGTGGGAGAGTTCTTATTTTGGCTCCCTGTTGGCTGGAGATCAACCTCATCTTCTAGAGGCCTCCTACATTCCTTGGCTTGTAGCCCCCTCTATCTTCAAGGCTGGTGATAACATGTCCAATCTTTTCACTTAGAATCTTTCTAATTGTCCCTTCTACCTTCCTCTTCTGACTTTTAGGGGGCTCCTGTGATTAGATCAAGCTTACTTGGATAATCTAGGATAATCTCCCTATTTTAAGGTCAACTGATTAGTAACATTAATTACATCTGCAAAGTCACTTTGTCATGTAACATAACTAAGAATGTAACACCAGGGGGCTGAGATCCTGAAGACCAAAATTATTTCTACTGCAAGATAACAGCAGACATTTTAAGGATAAATCAACATGTTGATCAGAGGATATAAAATGTTAATTAGATAGGAGGAATAGGTCCAAAAGATCAATTGTATATCATTATGGTGACTATCGTTAATAACAACATACTGTATACTTAAAGATTGCTAAGAGAGCAAATTTTAAGTGTTCTTACCACACACAAAATAATATATGAGGTAATGCATATGTTAATTATCTTGATTCAGCCCTTCTCCAATGCACACATATACCAAAACATCTTGTTTTATGCCATAAATAAATATAATTTTATTTGTTAATCAAAATAAGTAAGTAAAGAAATAAAACATATATCTTTTAAAAAGCTAAACCCATAGTACAATGGCAGAGAATGAGGAGGAAAGCAAACAGAGACAATGTAGGACAATGAATAAGAAATGTCAAAAACAAGAATGATCTGAACTCAAATTCTGCCTTGGACACATTACCTATGTGACTCTCAGCACAGAGCTAAACTTCTGTGATACTATTTTCTCGTGTATAAATAGGGTATAATGATAACTCTCTCACAGGACTATTGAGCACCAAGCAATAAAAACTCAAGCAATGATAAATATTATATTACTAGCTATGCCTATGGATGCCTGATCATTCTTTATTATAGGTACATAGCTATCTTTTACTTATTTTCTTACAATATCTGGAGAATTGAAGCATGTTTTTATTTGAGTCAGATTATTTGTATAAATTGCCTTAGATATCTATTTAGTTTTAGATTTATAGAAAAAATAGTATTTTTACATGCAGTTTTATTTTTTCCTAGTCTTTTACTATCATGGTATGATAAAAGATTAACTACAGATATGGATAGCATAAAGTAGCAAATAAAAATTGACTTGGAATAGATTTAGACTTCAGCCTTAGTATACAATTTTTCTTCTAGTATGTTTAAATAAAATAAACTTATTTCTGAGCCTCTAACTTTATATTTTTAAGATTGAAATAACTATGCTTCAATGGTGATAAAATCTGCTAATATATATGAAAATACTTATAGTATTTAAAATGGTATAAACTATAAAGCACTATTATTATAATGGTGATAACATTACTGGTGGCAGTATCTTTTATCCATACATCAATAATCATTGAGTAACTACTGTGTGTGCAAGAGAAATACAAAACGATATAAAATAGAAGCATTTTCCACAAATGACTTGCAATTTAATTAGAATAACACATTCAAACAACACACACAGTTAGCCAAAATAATATATCCAGAACTTCTACTTCTGGATGCAAAAGAGTAATTGATATCAAATGTTCTCTTCCTTTAAATGAAAGCTAAAATCCTAGACAGCAAAACAATATATTAAAATAATAGTTAATTTCAGATATTTAAAAACTGGCATATCAAAAAAGGAAAACAAAGGAGATGTCCCCTAAAATCACATAAGATTTTTCCTGGAGACACTGAGGCACGATAGTTCAGAGAAGGGAAACAGAAAAACAAAAAAGGGCAACAAATAAACAAAAACAAAACAAATAAAAACTAAACCAAACTTAGATAAAGATAATGAAACTAGAGTTTTAGGAGGCTAATTAGACTAGAACTTGTAGATCAAAGCACTAAAGAAGAAGAAGCTGAACAAAGAAAAGTGATCGAGATCACTACAGGAAATCTGAGCACTAGGTTTTACAGAGATATGGCCAACTGTGAGGAAGCTACAAGCAACACAGTCCTTGAACTAATTCAGTATTGACAAGCAGACAGAAAGAAGAGACCTCACTGAACACTCAGAGAATTCATGGAGACTATAAAAGCCAGGCTTTAGAAGTTGGGCTAAAGCAATCCTTGAAAAAATACTATAAATCTCCCCTAAATAAATTTCAAAATAAGCTTTGAAACTTAAACTAATCCACATGTAATTTAAATACTTGCCAAAATAGTTTCAAGACTCTTTCGAGGAAGACAATAAAATTCAGTTATATAATGTAACATGAACAATTATAGTATCAGATAAAAATTGCTAGACAAGTAAAAAAATCAAAAAAATTCATAACTGGTATAAAAATCAGTCCATAGAAACAGATCCTGAAAATGCAGATATGATAATATTTGTGAATAAGAGCCTTCACATAGATATTAGAAACATATGCTAACACAAAGAAAAACAAGAGGATAACAAGAAGAGAAACAGAAGCCAGGAAAACAACTAGATGGAACTCCTAGAGCTAAAGAATACAACATCCAAATTGAAAAAATTAACTAGATTTAAGAACAGATTCAAAGCTGTGAACAGAAAGATCAATGAATTTGGAGATATTGCAACAGAAACTATCCAAACTAAAGCAGAAAGAAAATAAGACTGAAAAAATAGAAACTCAGTGAACTGTGAGAAACAGCAAGTAATCTAACAAGCAAGACAGGGGACTCCCAGATAAAGCACAAATGAAAGGGGGAAGGAAGGAGGTAGAAAAATATTTAAAAGAATAACTAAACACTTTACAGGCTTAATGGAAACCATACACTTACTAATCCAAGAAACTCGTCACAATAAATTTAGGACAAATTACAAAGAAAAGAACCACAAGTTATATCAAAATGAAATTATTGTAAACTAGTGATGCAAAAAATCTTTAAAAAGATTTTTAAAGAAGAAAGATATATTACATAGTGAAGAACAAAAATGAGAGTGACTGAGACTTCCCATCAGAAACAAAGCAAAAACAAGATACTAAAATTATATTTAACAAATAAAACTAGAAATGCATATTAAGCCATAGCAAAATCATTTTTCAAAAATAAGGATGAGGCTGGATGCAGTGGCTCACAACTGTAATCCCAACAGTTTGAGACACCAAGGCAAGAGAATTGCTGGAGTCCAGGAGTTTAAGCCTAGGCTAGGTAACTTAGTGAGACCTTGTCTCCATAGAAATAAAAAAAAATTAGTCAGGCATGGTGGCACATGCCTGTAGTCTCAGCTACTAGAAAGACTGAGGCAAGGATTGCCTGAGCTCAGGTGGTCAAGGGTACGGGGCACTGTGATCATGTCACTACACTCTAGCCTGGGCAACATGGTGAGATTCTGACTCCAGGAAAAAAAGCTGGAATCACTTGTCAATAGCAGTCTTACAATAAAATAAATGTAAAAAGAAGTTATTTAAGATAAAGAAAAATGGTGCCAAGTAGATACCTGGATTTACAATTACAAAAAGGATAGGATAGAAAAACATAAGAATGTTATTTTTGTGGTGAA
>NW_007235979.1:0-624 GCF_000164805.1 Carlito syrichta | reverse complement strand
CAAAACAAACAATACAAAATTATTTAAATATTATTATCTACCTGCAAAATTTGAACAAGGACTATTTGCATACAGGAAACATGATAAAAATAGAATTTCACCTAGAATTTGGAAAAAAATGTAGTTTTCCACATGTTCTGATGAAGTTATTCTTTTTTCTCTCATTTTCTCACCCAGGCTGGAGTGCAGTGGCATGGTCACCATCACCGCAGACTTGATCTGCTGGGCTCAGGTGATTCTTCCACCTCAGCCTTCCAAATACCTGGAAATTCAGGAATGCGCTACTGTGCCCAGCTAATTTTTTGATTTGTTGTAATGATGAGGAGTCGCCAAGTTGCCCAGGCTGGTCTTGAACCCGTGGGCTCAGGCAATCCTTTTACCTCAGCCTCCCAAAGTGCAGCGATTATAGGTGTGAGCCAACACACAGGCCTGAATTTATTCTTAACTTTTTGTCTAAAACATACCTAAATATCAAAGGGTCATCCGTTGACTAAATGCGTGATCTTTATTTTTTACTTGTTAATGCTGAAAAAAACTATTGAATTGTTTGACTAACAATACAGCAAAAATATCAAGGATTTTTTTTGGTATTGTACTTATTTACTTTGTTCTACATTATATGGG
>NW_007235978.1:0-2608 GCF_000164805.1 Carlito syrichta | reverse complement strand
CAATAATAGGAAGGTTTGGATGATGATGTTGGGGGAAAGCAGAGGAAGGGGGCGGCACAGCAAATTTATAGAACATGGAAAACAAGAGAAGTCACAAGAAGGAAAATTTTTGCACCTAGTCAACCAAGGAAATATCATGCCAAAAAAATCAGATCTTTCTTATGTCAAAAACTTTGCCACCGGACTGTAAGCTCACAGAAAAGATAATACTCAGTTTTCTAAAATTTATCACTGTTGCACTTTTAGAAATTGAATTTTGAATTAAAATTGGAATTAATGCAATTCAAATGTCTTTTACATGAAAAACAACACAGTTCTTACTTATTAATGTTGCTCTGCCTTTTATATGTCCCTCCTGATGGAACAGACCAACACCTAACACAGTTGTGAATCTTTACCAACATAGCTAGTTCCAGAAGATGGAAAGACCTTGATGACTTTTACATGTTTGGATGCCAGAAAAAAGAACCCCAAAGATACTACATTCAGACCTCTAGAACCAATGAACATATTACATACATGGCAAAAGGACTTTGCAGTTGTAATTAAGCCAAGGATCTTGAGATGAGGAGATTATCCTGAATTATCTGAATTACATAATGTAATGAATTACATTACCAATGTAATCACACAGGTTCTTTTTTTTTTTTTTTTTTTTGAGTTGGAGTTTCACTCCGTCGCCCAGACTGGAGTGCAGTGGCCGCTCCCTGCCACCGCAGCCTCCACCCGCTAGGCTCTGGCGATCCTTCCACCTCAGCCTTCCAAGTAGCCGGAATTACAGGTGCGCACTACCACACCTGGTTGATTTTTGATTTATAGTAGAGATGAAGTCTCACCAAGTTGCCCAGGTGGGTCTCCTCGAACCCGCGGGCTCAGGCAGTCCACTCACCTCAGCCTCCCACAGCGCAGGATTACAGGCTGAGCCACTGAGCCCGGCTAGTACACAGGTTCTTATAAGAAGAAGGCAGAAGGGTCAAAGTCAGAGGAGATGGAAAAACAGAAACAGAGATAAGAGAGATACAATTGATGACTTTAAAGACAGAAGTCAAGAAATACAGGCAACCTCTGGTAGCTTGAAGAAGTAATGAAATGAATTGTTTCCAAGGGCTTTCAGAAAGAACATAGGCCTGATGATGCCTTGGTTTTAGTCTGTGAGACCTATTTTGTACAACTGATATTCAGAACTGCAAGCTAATGAATTTCTATAGTTTTAAGCCAACAAGTTTGTGATAATTTGCTATAGCAGCAAGAAGAAACTAATACACCTGTGAACAGTAATTTTACCCCACATGTCTCAGGCTCAGACAACCCAGGTAGATAAAGAGCTTACATTGCTAGACCCACCACTCTCCTCTGTACCACCTTAATACTTATTGATAGTTATTTTTATAAATTGAGACATAGAAAATATGCCCAAATCATGTTATTCTAGCACTTGCAATGATACAATGACGTTTCCTTTAATTTATATGTTTTGAGAATAAATATTTGATCGTTCCTGGGTTCTTCACCACTGAATTACAAGGTCTGAAACCTGTGATACCACCTAGGGTGTCACAGGGGTGGTCCTTCTTCAATAGTGGTTCTCTTTAAACTGGTCCTCAAAGGAGCACAAGAGACTGTCCTCCGGTCATTGTGATGAAGATGGTTTCCTGGTACCATTCAATAAAATAAAGCTCAGTCAGCAGCATTAGGAATACAGTTGGTGAGTGGATACCCTGGTATTCTTGGTATCCTTTGTCTGTCTTCCCTATATAAAGTGCATTGAAGGTACATCATTTATTAGATGGAAAGTAATGACTTTTTGTCAGTGAGGTTGAAACAAGTGATCAGCTGCCAATGCCACAGAATAAAATGATTATTATAAGAATAAGCCAATAGACTTTTACAGTTGTGAATGAAGCCAAGCATTAATAGAATATAAATGAAAGTCGGAAAATTAGAAAAAGGTCACTGACAAGGCCTCTGGAAGCACCGGGTTGTGTATTAGGACAAAGAAGATTCCAGATGTACACAGGAGGAGGAACCTGGGAAACCAGGCATTCCCTGGTGTCAGAGTGGGACAAGGAAGGGGAAGTGGTGGAAAAGTCTGAGAAGCAACCACTTCTCGGTAGCTGCTGCTTCTGCAGGTATACAATTCCACATTGAGAGTTGGGTCAGAGGCTGCTGTTGGTCAGCAGGGTTGGCCGTGGATGAGGACCTGAGTGTGCAGGTACAGGCAGTGAGGTCAGGTTGGAACCCACTGTCACTTTCCCATGTGTTTGGTCACCACTTCTAGCCACAATGAACTTCAGAGGCTGAGAGGTTGCTCTTTCCCTCTATCTAACTAATTGTGCATAGACTCCCCTTCTGACCAACTCCCACCCAGAAATTACAAGAAATAAAGTTTTGGGAAATATGATCATACCCTAACCAAGTTGACACTGTATAAATAGGCTTCATCAACTTATAATCAAAAATTTAGAATCATGACAACTCAGTTAAATGTGAAACCCCTCTAAAAAACATATGGAGAATGATGCCTGGCTTTTTAAGTAAACAAGATAAATACATGATGAATTTTTTGAAGGATGAAGCCATGTATTGTATGTAGCTATATTTCTGCTGA
>NW_007235977.1:0-3804 GCF_000164805.1 Carlito syrichta | reverse complement strand
TTCAATCTAAGATAGTTATAATCCAGGGTTGAGTATAGAAATGTTCATTTTGAAGGGACTGATTTCTAAGAAGGGCGCACTACTCCCATTATAACTTCCTTTCCTATTAATACATGAGAATCCATTGTACATTTGTTTACAACATTGACACTACTACATTTCTCCCATAAACGCTGAATATTTTATTCTGCATAAATTGAAACATGTTGAGATTCCACACGTGTATCATTATAAGTCAACTAAAAATTGAGGATCAGAGTACCTATGTGGCTATTCAGAAGAGAGAATCATAATAAATCTTAAAAATTTTAGAAGAAAAACTGTATAATAATTTAACATATCTTTGTCCTTTCTTAAAACTTCTGTACATATTCTTGGCACACGCTATATTTTCTGCTGGTGAATTTTAATTTAAACTTACAGATATGCAATCCCTACTCCAAAGTTTCCCCTACCTATTAGAAAGAAATATAAAATCACATTTCCCTTGTATTTTAAACCAATTTCTATTTTTCAAAGTGTATTTCCACTGAATCCCCGATGATTATCTCTACCTAAGACATAATGGTGTACTCTGCAACAATGTCTCAGATTAATCTGATAATTTTTTATCCACAAGCCTTGAAAATCATGCACACACACAAAAAGAGACCATTGGGGGCCCTATGTTTATAAACCAAAATAACATGGAGATATATAAAGAAGTATTTGGGCTCCTCATTCATATAAGAATTTAGATACTCGAAAATTCTAGAAAACTGACTTTGATGTTAGTGAAGCAATGATCAAATCCTGAGAGACAAACGGCTCAAAGGTTGGAAAATAATATGGAAAATATCCAGAAGTGTCTAAACCAAAGAAAGTGATGAAATATTATTAGGTTGTGCTATGACCAAACTCCAACAAGTCTCTGTGACCATAGTAATAAAAGACTACGTCGTGGGGAACCCCTTCAGGCACCTCCCACTGTGGGAGCTCTTCTGTCCTCTCAATAACTTCTGCTTGAAAGCAAAAAAACTACATTGCCCAGTGGATTCTTGAATGGCCACTTACCCCTGGAGACGTCTTTGGATAGGTGTGAACACCTTGCTTCCGTCAATTCTTGGGAATGAAAATCCACCATGTCTTCCGCTTTTGTCAGAGCACTGTACATAAATCCTTGATACTGAAGGCTTGCTCAGTAGTCAAGGTCCTGCCCATTATGATGTCAAAGTCCTGAGGCTGATGTCATGAATGGCAATCTGACATGCTTGTTGTCCTGACTTCGCTTACATCTTTTAATTGAAATATTAGCCATATAGGCAAACGAGTGATACAGGGAAAAAAACCAATAAGTTAACATCACTCTTCTCAGACCTGGAAATTACAATAGTGGATTCATATAAAATTTAAGACAATCATGAAGAGCCTAAAGAATCTTTATCAAAAGATACAAAGCAGGAACTATCACTTTCCACAATTGAAACTTTAGTATAAGTTTACAATAATCAAAACAGCTTGGTATTGATGCTGGAAAAGGTCCATAGACTAATGGGTCAGGATAGAGAGTGAAATTCTCAAATTCTCACCCAACTCATCTTTGAAAGTACCTCCAGGACCCACTGGGAAAAGAAGAACATATTCAGTACATGTTGCCGGGAAAAGTCTGACTACATGAACAAGATTCAAACAGGACCCCTAACAATCACCATACACATTAACTCTAAATGGATCAAAGACGTAACCATAAAACACCAAATTATAATCATCATGGAAACACAGGAGACACCTTTATGAAAACTGCAACCGGGAGCTACTCTCTTCATATCCCTCAATACCCATAACTTAAAAAGAATGTTAGACAAGTGGGATCGTACCAAACGAATTAACTTCTGCAAAATACAAGAAACCATCAAAATAGCATGCAGACAGCCCCAGAATGGGACAAACTATTCTCCAGCTATGTATCTGACAAATCATAACCACTTTGAGCTACAAGAAAATCAAACATTCAGAAAAAAAGACAAACAATCCCGTTAAAAAGTGGGAAAAATACATGATTGGAAACATCTCATAGAAGAGATGTGGGAACCAAGGAGACACAAGAAAACGTGCTCAGCCTCACTCATCATCAAAGAAATGCAAAGGAAAACCACATTGAACTACCATTTAATCCTTGTAAGAATGGCCTTCATTAATAACACAAACAATAACAGATGCTGGAAAAGATCTGGGAGAAAAATGCTTCTACACCTCATGTGGACTGAAAAGTAGAGCAAAATCTTTGGAAATAAGTGTGGCAGTTTCTAAAGGGACAAGAAATTGACTACCATGTGACCCTGTAATTTCCCTGTAGGGAATTAACCTGGAGGAACTCAGATCTTTAAAAAAGATATCTGCACAAGCATGTTTATTGCAGCTCAAATTACATTTGAAAAGAACATGATACCAACCATGTTGCACTTCAAAGCTGGAATGGATAAAATAAATGTGGAACATACACAAAATGGAATACTAGGCATCCAAGAAAAGTGACAGGTATAAGGATTTTGCAGAAAGCTTGATGGATATGAATTAGGTCATTCTCAGTGAATTATCACGGAAACAAAGAATAGAGTTCCATATGTTCTCCCTCATGAGCTGAACTTGATCAATTAGAGAGCATTAAGAAAGTGATTGGCAGTAGTAGAAAACTGTTTTGGGGTAGGGGTGGGATTGGCTGTGGAGTTATATTGCTAAGGGAGGGAGCGGCATACCTCACCATCCAGGGACCCTGCATAATGGATGTTTGAATATCTAACTGTGTATTGAACCCCTTATTGTGCAAATATTAAAATAAATACATAAATAAAAACTATAAAATGTGCAACAGACTTTATTTCTTTTCTTCTATTTTTTAAAAGTTTATAATCTAAAGATAGCTACAATCCCGGGTTGGGTATAGAAATGCTCATTTTGAAGGGATTGATTTCTAAGAGGGGCACACTACTCCCATTATAACTTCCTTTCCTATTAATACGTGAGCATCCATTGTACATTTGATTTCAACTTTGACACTACTACATTTCTCACATAAATGCTGAATGTTTTATTCTGCATAAATTGAAACATGTTGAGATTCCAGACGTGTATTATCCTAACTCAAATAAACATTGAGGATCAGAGTACCTATGTGGCTATTCCGTAGACAGAATGCATAATAAATCTTAACAATTTCAGAAGAAAAAATGTATAATAATATAACATATCTTTGTCCTTTCTTAAAACTTTTGTACATATTATTGGGACACGCTGTATTTAATGCTAGTGAATTTTAATTTAAATTTACAGATATGCAATCCCTACTCCAAAGTTTCCCCTACCTATTGGAAGGAAATATAAAATCACATTTCCCTTGTATTATAAACCAATTTCTATTTTTCAAAGTGTATTTCCACTGAATCCCCGAGGATTTTCTCTACTGAAGACATAATGGTGTACTCTGCAACAATGTCCCAGATTAATCTGATACTTTTTATCAACAAGCCTTGAAAATCATGCACACACACAAAAAGAGAACTTTGGGAGCCCTATATTTATAAACCAAAATAACATGGAGATTTATAAAGGAGTACTTGGGCTCCTCATTCATATAAAAATTTAGATAATTGAAAATTCTAGAAAACTGACATTAATGTTAGTGAAGCATTATTCAAAGCCTGAGAGACAAATGGCTCAAAGGCTGGAAAATAATATGAAAAACATGCAGAAGTGTCTAAACCAAAGAAAGTGATGAAATATTATTAGCTTGTGCTATGAGCAAACTCCAACAAGTCTCTGTGACGA
>NW_007235976.1:0-782 GCF_000164805.1 Carlito syrichta | reverse complement strand
TTTCCGTGATAATTCACTGAGAGTGACCTAATTCATATCCATCAAGCTTTCTGCAAAATCATTATACCTGTCATTTTTCATGGATGCCTAATATTCCATTTTGTGTATGTTCCACATTTATTTTATCCATTCTAGCTTTGAATTGCAACATGGTTTGTATCATGTTTTTTTCAAATGTGCTTCGAGCTGCAATAAACATGCTTGTGCAGATACCTTTTTGTAAAAGATCTGAGTTCCTCCAGGTTTATTCCCTACAGGGGAATTACAGGGTCACATGGTAGGTCAATTTCTTGTCCCTTTAGAAACCACCACACTGATTTCCAAAGATGTTGCTCTACTTTTCAGTCCACATGCAGTGTAGAAGCATTTATTCCCCCAAATCTTTTCCAGCATCTGTTATTGTTTGTGTTATTAATGAAGTCCATTCTTACAAGGATTAAGTGGTAGTTCAATGTGGTTTTCCTTTGCATTTCTTTGATGATGAGTGAGGCTGAGCACGTTTTCTTGTATCTCCTTGGTTCCCACATCTCTTCTATGAGATGTTTCCAGTCATGTATTTTTCCCACTTTTTAACGGGATTGTTGGTTTTTTTTTCTGAATGTTTGATTTTCTTGTAGCTCAAAGTGGTTATGATTTGTCAGATTCATAGCTGGAGTATAGTTTGTCCCATTCTGGGTCTGTCTACATGCTATTTTGATGGTTTCTTGTATTTTGCAGAAGTTAATTCGTTTGGTACGATCCCCCTTGTCTAACATTCTTTTTAAGTTATGGGTATTGAGGGA
>NW_007235975.1:0-315 GCF_000164805.1 Carlito syrichta | reverse complement strand
AGGATCTCTGGCTGGGTTCCTTCCGGCTCTCCTCTCGGAGGTGAGAAAAGTGCCCCAGGAAGCCCATCCCTCCGACTTGGCAACAAGGACCTTCAGTCAAAAAAGACCAGGGACATAAACCTCACCCAGGGACATTTCTTCCTCCCCAGTTCCATTTTTTCTGGCTTTCAAGCCCTTCACCTTTTGAAAACACCAAGTACAGTTGAGATTCTGATGATTTTGCGGACTGGGTCTTGCTCTGTGGCCCAGGCTGCGGCCTGGGGACATGACCATTGTTCACCAACAGCCTTGAAATCGTGGGCTCTGGTGATCCTT
>NW_007235973.1:0-764 GCF_000164805.1 Carlito syrichta | reverse complement strand
GGCTAGTCTGGAACTCCTGGGCTCAAGCAATCCTCTTACTCAGCCTCTGAAGTACTAGGATTAAAGGTGTGAGCTACCTAGCCCAACCTCAACCCTTTTCTTTTAAGAGGTTTGGAAGAGTCTTCAAAAAGAAAGTGTCAGAGCTGATAGCCACCTCCACTAACTCCCATCAAAGGTCTGAGCCCAGGCAATCTGATACCAGAGCCAATGTTCTTAATCATTATACTATATACACATCTTCAAATTTTTGGACACATGAACCTTTGGGTCTTTCTTTCTTCAGAGTAACACCCACAGTTCCCCATCTCTTTTACTGACATAGCTTCTGGTCCTCTGAGCACTTACTCCCACTGTAGATATATCATATTTGCCCATGTCAGCATCAGAGTTAAACAGATTACTGGTTTTTGAGTTGGTCAAATTCAGAGTACACTAGGATCAACCCTTCCTGTTATATGAACTCCTACCTTTCTTAAAGCAGTCAAAGACTGTACACAGATGGATTGTTGAGGGAGAATGTATGTTGTTTTTACATCCAGATACTGGCATGTATAAGCCTTTACGGTCAATCAAAATTCTCAGCTTAGGTGAGTTCCAGTCAAGTTCTCCTCATCTTAAATGTGTAGCATTGCCTGAATTCAGAGTTTTACATTCACTCTGCTTAAATTTAACCCTGTGGGTTCAGTCCAGTGCTAATACCTGTGACCATAATTTTAATGTTGAGTCTCTCATCTGTCATCCTAGCTTCCTCCAGCTTGTGTTGT
>NW_007235972.1:0-825 GCF_000164805.1 Carlito syrichta | reverse complement strand
TCCTTTAGGTTACCTCATAATACCGAAATTTCTTGTGGTCACGCTGTTGGGAATCGGGATACTCGGTTTAGAATATTCCACATTTTTACGATGTCTTGTTATGAGGAATCTGTTAACTTGGATTACAGTTCCCAGGTACTATATGGGAGTCTTTCTATTGGTAGCTAACAACTGGAATTCTACGTTCATCAGGAAATATTCCGAGTATTGCTGAGAATGGAGCAGGAATCTGCTTAAAGGGAATCCTCAGATACGGGAAACTACATGGCTTGTTGCTATGGAAGAATAAGTAATCTGGGTTACACATGAACTCAATCCTGAATATCTACAGGGCGTCTTTCTAAGGGCTAAACAAGAATCAGGGTTACAAAGCAGGAATCTGGGTAATGGGAGTCTTCATATACAGGATGCTATACAGCCTCTTGCTAAGAAAAAATAAGGAATCTGGTTTTCACGAGTCCTCAATGCCAAAAATCTACTCAGCCTCTTGCTAAGGGCTAAACAAGAATCACGATTTCAAAGCAGACATCTGGTGAATGGGAGTCCTCATATACAGGATACAGGAGCTCTTGCTAAAGAAGAATAAAGAATCTGGGTTATACGACTCCTCAATTCCTAAAATGTACAGAGCATCTTGCTAATGTCTAAAAGACTCCAGGCTTCGACGTCTCCAAAATTTTCAGAGCTGTATCCTCTGTGAATATTAGGAATCAGTCATTCCAGAAGTCCAGCAACATTCTGTCCCCTCGATAGTTTAAACGAAAATATGGCACTACAAGTACATTTAGATTCTGGATCTTCTAACGCCAAATTCCAGGACACAAG
>NW_007235971.1:0-701 GCF_000164805.1 Carlito syrichta | reverse complement strand
AAAAATCTACATGCTGTCTTGCTAAGGGCAGGGTAACAATCAGCGTGTCACATGCAGGCTCTAGTTGGGCACTGGCCTCGGCCTCCCAAAGTGATGGGATGACGAGGATGAGCCCCCAAGCCCAGCCTTGATCCTTCATCGAAAATGAACCAGAAGGCCTGGCGCAGCAGCCCATTCCTGGAGCTCCAGTGCTCTGTGAGGCCGAGGTGGCAGGATGGCTGAGCCTAGGATCCCAAGGCCAGCCCAGCCCATGAAGGGAAACCCTTTCTCTGATCTCAGCCAAGCAGTGTATCTGAGGTGGAGGTGCCAGTCCTCCCAGTCAATCCAGAGGCTGAGGTGGGAGGATCACTGGAGCCCATGATTTTGAAGCTAGTGGTGAACAATGGTTGTGGCTCCAGTCTGGGCCACAGAGCCAGAACCTGTCTCCAAATACATCAGAATCATACACAGATTCTCAACTGTGCATGATGTGTTCACATGGTGACTGGCTTTAGAGTCAGGAATAAATAGGATTGGTGGGGAAGAAATGTCCCTGGGTAAGGGATGCGTCCCTGGCTTTTCTTGGTGGCAGGGCTTCATTGGTGAGTTGGAGGATCGACCTGCCTGGGGCACACTTCTCCCCTCGGAGAGGAGAGCTGGCAGGAACTCGGCCAGGTATTCGGGAACTCCCAAAGTGGGGACACCCATTGGGGGAGTTGGGG
>NW_007235970.1:0-772 GCF_000164805.1 Carlito syrichta | reverse complement strand
TCTAATGACAGATTTAAGGTATCACGGAGCAAGTAGCTCTGAAAAATGTAGGGACCTAGAAACTCAGATTGCTGATTAAACGTTATGAAGAGGCAGTGTAGATTCTGGCAAATAGGACTCTTAGAACCAGATTTCCTCTTTGTTCTCAGCAAGATGCCCTGATTTTCCCTCATGATGTGGATCCCAAACTCTGTATACAAAATAGGCAGATGCCCAGAAGTTTTTTAGGGACTTGGAATCCATGAATCCTGTTTGCCCTTAAAAGTACCTAATAAATACTTGGCAACCTAAAAACATCAGGCCTATATCCGAATTGAAGGACAAACGGAAGTTTTAGGATTACAAGGTACATCTTAAGATGAGAACTACCTAC
Organism: Carlito syrichta; assembly: GCF_000164805.1. Lineage (NCBI taxonomy): Eukaryota > Metazoa > Chordata > Mammalia > Primates > Tarsiidae > Carlito > Carlito syrichta. The sequence continues at coordinate 399 of NW_007235970.1, read as the reverse complement.
AGATATGGCGATAAGATTCTTTGGGTCCTGGAATCTGCCCTTTGTTATCCGAGGAACCCAACGGACTTGTAGGTCCACATTCTCAATTACAACTATCAAGAAGAGCAGAAGGTTGTTGATGATCTATAATGACAATATTGTCATATCCAAGAGGCCTGTAGCACTAAATAATGTGGGGAATTAGAAGCCAAGTTTCCAGATTAGCCCTTATAATGTGGCCATGCAGACATCTTGGATTGGCGACCCATGTAACCCAGATTATTTCTGTTCTCAGTAAGACTCCCAGATGTTACCAGGTGACGTGGAAGTACAATCTCTTATGTACCAATACTCATATGCCCAAAAGGTCAGAAGGGCCCTGGAATCCAAGATTGTCGAATCCCCTTTAAGAATACATCG
>NW_007235969.1:0-3405 GCF_000164805.1 Carlito syrichta | reverse complement strand
AATCAAATAGAGTAGTTTATATGGTTTAGAAAGTTAAGTAGCATATTAAACCACAACGGGATACCACCAAACACCAATCATAATGGTTAAAATTAATAATAATAACACCAGATACTGGCAAGGATGCAAAACAAGTAGATCTTTTATGAACCTGTATGTAAATTTTCAGAGTAGTCTGATTTGTGATAGCCCCAGACTAAATATGAATGAAATGTTCTCTGAAAGGTTAAGGAACCTACAGTGTAACTGTATCAGGGAAGGTAAGAAACAAAAAGCAATGTTCTCTTGATACACACAACATCTTGGGTAGACCTTAAGGGAATTATGATAAGTGAGAAAAGGACAATCCCTAGAAGTTACATACTCTGTATGATTCTCTTTATATAACATTCTTAAAATGACACAATTGTAGAAATAAACAACAAATTATTTTTTGACAAGAGTTAGGGAGGAAGGTAGGGAAAAAAAGGAGTGTCAGGGACTATAAAAGGATTTAAAAAGTGTCCTGAATCTTGAGTATGACAGTGATTGCATGAGATGACACATGTGTGCAAGTGCATAGAACTAAGTAAACACACACACACACACACGTGCACATAAAGTTAGTGCATTCTAGATAAGACAGGTGGATTGTGTCAGTTTCAGTATTCTAGCAGTCTCATTGTACTGTAGTTATGCAAGATATTACCACTGAGGTGAAGTGTATTTAGAATCTCTCTGTATTATTTTCTACAACTGCCTATAAAATTCATTTGTCTTGAAATACAAAACTCTAAAAAGTTAAACAAAAGTTTCGATAGTCATTATTCTACTCTCTACCACTGTGAGCTTTGCTCTTTTAAGTTCCACAGACAATAATAATGCGTTGTATATTTTCAAAATAACTAAGCCATTGTCAAATGTCTCACCACAACAGAAGAAGTAAAATGAGGTGAAGTATATATTTGTGTGATTCAACATTTCCATATATCATATTGGACCCCATAAATGTGTACAGCTATTATTTTTAAATTTAAAATAGTACTACTACTAATAAAAATAATATCACCTTTAAATTTGAAGCTAAAAATTAAGGTATCATTTTAAGACAATGAAAATTAAAATATAAAATAATATAAAATGCAATAGGAAAGAATAGGCATTCAGGAGATGAGCTGAGACTTAAAAAATGAGTAGAAATCAGAAATGCCCTCAGTAAGTGTGTCTCCAATATGAGTAAATCCACCTTAAACAAAACAGAAAAAAGAAAACAAGGTACTAGTGGTCAGAATGATCCCAACTCACCAGCATGAGTCCAAAGAATCAACACAAAGTAAAAAGAAGACACCCTCCTCCAATACTCCAACTGCAGTAACATGTACCCTGACTGCTCAAGTTCCAATTTTACCTCGTTTTTCCCAGCTCTGCAATTCTGGTTCCCTATATGCTTTGCCCTCTTTCCATATTGTTTAACTTTTAACATATTAAGTTAGATATTATCATGTTTATTGTCACTATTTCTCCACCAGAATGAAGTATCTCAAAGGCAAGGATGTGTGTCTGTTTTGCTTACAAAGGTATCCCCAGCACTGAGAACACTGCCTGGGAAACAGGGAGTACTCATCACATACCTATTGGATGTATGAATGAACCAATGGGTATGACACAACAGTTTGCAGTTAGAGCAAGTCTCTGAGGAGCATGTGGTGAGTGCTTCAGAGAGACTGGGCTGCAGGAGTGTGTAGACCACCGACCAAGTCTAGGAGGGCTCCCGGGGAGGTTGGGCTAGGGTGAGCTTTGTGGAAATGGCTAGCAGAACAGGCAGCCACCACAGCCCTACTGTGTGGAGTACCCTCATCCATCCTTCCTTCTAACCCTCGCTGAGTCTGCAGCAAGTTCAGTCACCCAGACAGGAGTGGGAATAACCCCTGCTCATAGATTTCTTCAGTGGAGCAGAGAGGTTCTTTCACTCATCCCCCGGCCTCTCACACATCTTTTTCATCCTGATCTAATGGCTGGCTTTTTGAATCTGACATGAATAATTCATCTCCTTCTGCAATTTCATAAAATCCAGGCACTGTCTCATCATATGTTTTGTCAGAGGAAGTTCTGCTTTCTCTGTTCTTACTGTGAAAATAATATTTCAGATTGACAGGACACATGGTCCTTGGCAATCAAAGGTCAAGAGCTATGCTGGCCCTGGCCACATGTGGATGCTGAGTACTTGGGAAGCTACAGGTCTGCACTGACATGTGCTACTAACAGAAAATGCAGAGAAGATGTTGATGACTTTGCACAAATAAATGAAGATGCCTCATTAATATTTTGTTTTGTTTTGAGTCAGAGACTCACTCTGTTGCTCAGACTGAAGTGCAGTGGCCGCTCCCAGCCACTACAGCCTCGACCTACTGGGCTCCGGCAATCTTTCCGCGTCAGCCTTCCGAGTAGCTGGAATTACAGGCACGTTCTACTATGCCCAGCTGAAATTTTTTAAAATTTATTGTAGAGATGAGTTCTTGCCAAGCTGCCCAGGTTGGTCTTGAACCCGCAGGCTCAGGCAATCCACTCACCTCAGCCTCCCAAAGTGTGGGATTACAGGCTGAGCCACCAAGCCCAGCTAATATTTTTTAAAAATTAATTACATATGAAATGTTAATATTTGGATTATATTGGGTTGAATAAAAGTGCTTTATATGAATTTCATCTACTGTTGTTTGATTTTGCTTATGTTTAATATATGCTATAATATAAATATTTAATATATGGACTCCCATTTTTAACAAAGGTTGTATAATAGAGATCAGATTTCCCCTTCTGCCTGAAACAAATTAAGAAAAAACAAAAATAATATGTAAAACAATTTATTTCAATAAATTGGACATCAGATACTGAAGGAAAGTGATTCTTGCTTGAGACTTGAGAAACAAATGAGCTGAGATCTAGCATTGTTTTAGTATCCCCTTTGAGAATTTGAAGGTCATGACTCAAGAAACAGGAACACAGAAAGTGCTCAGCAGACTCTGATATGATTAGACAGAGATGAAGGTATATGGAGGCACTGGGTCTAGCAATCAAAGAACAGAGTACTAAAGAGGGGAGAACTGCAGAGAGGAATAACTCTGGAGACCAGCAGAGGGATCCACACATGAATTCCATAGAGTACCGGTGAGCATGTGTATGAAAAAATTAGCTTACCCCAAAGAATTGCCTGAAAAATTGGAGAAACAGACTTTGATTTATAAATAGTGTCTGCTTCCATCAATCAGACAGGATAATTTCTTGTTGCACTAGCTTTCAACTACTGAATATCAAGTTGCCAGAAGCAGTTTGCTTAAAAAAAAAATTCATGTTTATCTTATAATATCTGGGTATCACAGAGGGATCCTCTGCTCAGTCTCTAAGGGTGAGAACAAAGAGTCACTTGGT
>NW_007235968.1:5897-10479 GCF_000164805.1 Carlito syrichta | reverse complement strand
TCCTTTCCAGCATCTGTTATTTTTTGTTATTGAATAATGACCATTCTGAACTGAAAGTTAGGTGGTATCTCAGTGTAGTTTTAATTTACATCTCCTTGATGATTAGTGAGGTTGAGGAATACATTTTTAAAGGTAATCTTTGAGGTGCTGCTTGTTTAACCTAATTCTCCTATCATGGACAGCTCCCCTGCACTGAGCCCTTCTGTTAGAACAGGAATGGGGAAATCACAATTGTCTGCTTCCTTATATGTGCCAAGAGGTTTCAGAGGCACATTTGGGTATAGCAATAACATTGACAAAACTAAATTGCACTGGTCTGCATAATGTAAAATTCTATCCCAAACTTAACCATATTAGACTTTACATAGAGTTGGTCATATCTAACTTGTTTCCACTTAGCTAAGGTTTTAAGAGACTTTCAGATACTGTTTTATCTAACACTGTGGCCATCAGTTGGAATGACTATTTAAATTGAAATGCAAATGTATTAAAAATAACACAGCCAGGTTTTTCCAGCTGAGCCCAGGATGGGTAGGTACTTGGAAGCTATAAGTCCTCAAATACCTATTGGTCCAAGTTGCTTTGCATGGGGGATAAAATGTGTGTTTAATAAGGGTTCCTATACTCATGAGAGGACTGAAAGTGGGCAGACAAGGGATCCCCTTCTTCACCAGGGGACCCATATTTTACCTGAATATCTTCAGTGAAAGGCAAAGAAGATATTAAAGCTGAGTTGTGAATTCCCAAAGGGATTCCAGGATCTTAGGAAGCTGGAGCTCAGTTCTTTGCAGTAACCCCACCCCAATTCCCATCCACCATATCCCAGGCTAATATCCCTTTCCTGGTCACGGGGATTCTCCACACACCCATCTCTTAGGTCTCCTACAAGAGATGCTTGGTTCCATCAGGTCAAATCTTCCATTTCTCCCTGGGCTACATGTGCTTTGTAACCAGACACGAAGGGGCTGATACTTCCTGGGCTCTCAGCATTCAGTGATCTCAGAGAAACTGATGCCCAGAGGTGAAAGTCCAGCAAGAGGAGAACTGAGCACAACTTTCTCTGTTACCAGTTGCTTTCTCCTGCTAAATCTGCACTTGGATCCTAGAGCAGATAAAGAGAAATAGCCAGTCTCTGGGCAGGGGTAGGGTATGCATGAGCAAGTCGCCCTTTACACCGTGGCATGTGAGCTGGACCAGCTACAAGAACTCTCCAGCCTGTGAGCTGGACCAGGTACAAGAACTCTGCCCAGGTCCAGCAGTGAGTGGAGCAGCAGTTAAGTCACAGTCACCTTTATGTCGAGTTGTTTTGTTTGCTTATTTGTTTAAGAGTGATTTCTTTCTATCCAGAGAAAGGAGAATTTTACTTTTAGGCAGCAGGCATGCTTGCTAATAAGTACATTTCTATGGAAATAGGTTCATAACTACTAATTTTACTTGCTCCTGATCTATCCTTGATAAGCCTTTCAAATTTAGATAGTGCCCTATGTTTCTCTAAAGTTGATAATTACAACTGCCTCTGAGGCATAAGAATTGGTGTTTCAGTTATGAGATATTCATTAGGCATATTTCCTCCCAGGGTAAAGAAGTTTGTGTGGGGGTGTGTGTGTGTGTAAACAGGTGCATGTGGGGAGGGCATAGGTCATGTGTGAAGTAGATTTACTACTTGGTTGTTTTTTCCTCAAACTAGAACACACAGCCTCCTTCCAAAAGAACTTTCTTCCCGGAAGCCCTGTTTTCCATGTGTGTAGGAAAGGACACTTACTTGTGAGTTTCAGCTGCCCCCACTTCCCACCCATCACACTGCCACCAAGAATCTTTGTTGGTCATAGGAATTCCTCACCTATTTATCTCTTTAGTCTCCTTCTTAAGGGCAGCAGGCTGTTTCTGAAAAGGCTGCTCGCAGCTGGGCTCAAGCCTGTAATCCCAACACATTTGGAAGCTGAGGTGAGGGAATTTCCTGAATCCATTGGTTCAAGAACAGCCTGGTAACTTGGTGAGACTACATATTTACCATAAATCAAAAAATTAGCTGAGCATGGTAACACATGCCTGTAGTTCTGGCTACTTGGAAGACTGAGGTAGAAGGATCAGCAGAGTCCAGCAGGTTAATGCTGGGGTAGCTGTGAGTGTACCACTGCACCACAGCATGGGCAATGGAGTGAAACTCCAACTCAAAAAGAAAAAGAAAAGGCTGTTCTCAAAGCTAATCCTTGTCTAATGTCCAGATATGTGGATTCTGGGATAGTCTCTGGATTCCCTAACTGGTAAGAGGGGCTCATTGTGCCTAGATAGCCTGTACAGATCACAGGGTTCATGGTGAACACCTGCTTTCCTGACAGAAATCCAGGGAATGTGTAAGGCAGAGGTTCCCATCTAACTAGTCCCCAGTAAAATCCCCAGGCACTGAGTTTCAGCAGAGTCATTGATAGAGAAGGAACAAGCTGCCCTGTGTGACACAGGCCTTAGGGAGCCTAGGACTCAGTGGCTCTTCTGTCAGTTTCCCAGGATCTGGGTAAAGTTGGATTCAGGTGATGGAACCTGAATTTCAGAACAGGAGTCATTCACAATCCTGCACTGGGTGTTTTTGCTTTAACTCTCTGTTCAGTAACTTCCCTGTCAGTGCAATAGCCTTGGTTTTGCTTCTAGGCTATTTTTACCCTATGAGCTGACATTAGATGATAGAACCCACTCAATCCCACACAAATGCGACTCCACAATGAAACATAAAAGTACAGCTGCTGGTCAACCACCTTGGGTCCCCGCCCACTGTGAGAACTTGTCTGTCTTCTCAATAAATTCTGTTTTTTCAAAAAAATTGGATCCAGGAAAGTGAGGCCTATGCCTCTGTCTTCTTGACACCTCCTTTATTCCAATGGGGTTTCTGAGACATTTTCATGCATCATAAGGTCCCATGGGATACAGTGCAAAAAAAAAATCTTAAAAACCCTTTGATTGAGGTCACTGGACAATCTTTCTTATTTCCTTAGCTTTTGTCTGTCTTATAACGATCTCTGATTAGTTGAGCCCAACTTTTCGGTAAGTAGGACCAAAGAACCCTTGACTTCACTCCCCAAATGGTCATAATTCTTAGGAGACCTTGATCAACCTCAGACTTCCCTGTAGACAATCACTCCCTGAGGACAGAATGGTACCACTATTGCTCTCTGCTCTGTCATAGCAGCTGGCAGGGTGCCTGGAAAACTGTAGGAGAGCAACCAGTGTGTGTTCAATTCATTGAGCATACTCAATGGCCTCACAGGATACCATGCAACATTCTGGGGATATAATTTGCCTTCTGGGAGACAGGGTAAGAATAATCAATTGGGTTTTGAGCCACAATCTCATGCCTAGCTGTGAAGCCCTATTTATATACACTCTGCTTCTTAGGAGACACATCTGTCTCTCTTACTACAACATGAGTTCTCCCCCAGGGAATATTTGGCAATTTGGGTTGTCACAACTTGAGTGGTGCTCTGCCACTTAGTGGGTAGCTTAATAATTAAGCATGCTGAAGATCAACAAGGAAATAGTTAACGGCAATATTAATCAACATGATTTAATTGATGCAGAGTACTCCACCCAACAAAAGACTAGACATTCTCCTTAAGCTTACATAAGAAATTCACAAAGATAGAGCACTATCTGGGATGCAAAATATATTTCAGTAAATTTAAATGAATAAATATTATGCAAAGTATGTTTTCAGTTAAAAATGGAATTTAACTAAAAGTTAGCCAACAATTTTCTAAATGTGCAAATGAACCACGATTCTAAATCACACATGTATCAAGAATATGTCTCAAGAGGGTAGATGCCAGAGATGCTGCTAAGCATCCTATAACCCAAGACAGCCCCCAGTGCCCATGATAATTTCCCTCCCTCTCTTCCTCCTTCCTTCCTTCCTTTTCTTTCTTTGTTTCTTTCCCCTTTCTTTCTGTTTTCTTCCTTTCTCTTTTTTCCTCCTCTTTCCTCTTTCCTTGCCTCTCTTTCTTTCTTTCTTCCTTCATTTCTTTCTCCTTCCTTCCTTCTCTTCTTCTTCTCTTCCTTCTCTTTCTTCCTTCCTTTTTCTTTCTCCTTTCTTTCCTTCCTTCCTTTTTTCTTTCTCCTTTCCTCCTTTTCCCCTCCGTCTTTCCTCTCTCTCTCTTTCTTCTTCCTTCCTTTACCTTCTTTCCCCCTCTCTCCCTCCCTCCCTCTTGTCTTTCTTTTCTTCCCCCTTATTTTCTTTCTTGTCAAAGTCTCCTACTCTGTCCACCTAGGCTGGAGTTCAATGGTTCAGTCACAGCTCATAAAGCCTCAAACTTCTGGGAAGAAGTGATCCTCCTACCTCAGTTTCTCAAGTAGCTCTGACTATAGGCTTACATCACTGCAACCCAGTGAATTTTTTCAACCCAAAATATTAGTAGTGTCAAGTAGGCTGAGAAACTCTGCAGTGGATTTTCAGTTTTTAAAAGGCCAGAACTTGTTGTTAACACCCTAGTTACTCTCACGCTTTTGCACAGTAGCTATGTAAAATAGACATATTTATTTAGACAGTCTTATTTGTTGCATACCTACTAAATACCAGAACTTGGGGGCTCTGAAT
>NW_007235968.1:1517-5346 GCF_000164805.1 Carlito syrichta | reverse complement strand
CTCTTGATACACACAACATCTTGGGTAGACCTTAAGGGAATTATGATAAGTGAGAAAAGGTCAATCCCCAGAAGTTACATACTCTGTATGATTCTCGTTATATAACATTCTTAAAATGACACAATTGTAGAAATAAACAACAAATTATTTTTTGACAAGAGTTAGGGAGGAAGATAGGGAAAAAAAGGAGTGTCAGGGACTATAAAAGAATTTTAAAAGTGTCCTGAATCTTGAGTATGATAGTGATTGCATGAGATGACACGTGTGTGAAAGTGCATAGAACTAAGTACACACACACACACACACACGCACACGTGCACATAAAGTTAGTGCATTCTAGATAAGACAGGTGGATTGTGTCAGTTTCAGTATTCTAACAGTCTCGTTGTACTGTAGTTATGCAAGATATTACCACTGAGGTGAAGTGTATTTAGAATCTCTCTGTATTATTTTCTACAACTGCCTATAAAATTCATTTGTCTTGAAATACAAAGCTCTAAAAAGTTAAACAAAAGTTTCAATAGTCATTATTCTACTCTCTACCACTGTGAGCTTTGCTCTTTTAAGTTCCACAGACAATAATAATGCATTGTATATTTCAAAATAACTAAGCCATTGTCAAATGTCTCACCACAACAGAAGAAGTAAATGAGGTGAAGTATATATTTGTGTGATTCAACATTTCCATATATCATATTGGACCCCATAAATGTGTACAGCTATTATTTTTAAATTTAAAATAGTACTACTACTAATAAAAATAATATCACCTTTAAATTTGAAGCTAAAAATTAAGGTATCATTTTAAGACAATGAAAAGTAAAATATAAAATAATATAAAATGCAATAGGAAAGAATAGGCATTCAGGAGATGAGCTGAGACTTAAAAAATGAGTAGAAATCAGAAATGCCCTCAGTAAGTGTGTCTCCAATATGAGTAAATCCACCTTAAACAAAACAGAAAAAAGAAAACAAGGTACTAGTGGTCAGAGTGATCCCAACTCACCAGCATGAGTCCAAAGAATCAACACAAAGTAAAAAGAAGACACCCTCCTCCAATACTCCAACTGCAGTAACATGTACCCTGACTGCTCAGGTTCCAATTTTACCTCGTTTTTCCCAGCTCTGCAATTCTGGTTCCCTATATGCTTTGCCCTCTTTCCATATTGTTTAACTTTTAACATATTAAGTTAGATATTATCATGTTTATTGTCACTATTTCTCCACCAGAATGAAGTATCTCAAAGGCAAGGATGTGTGTCTGTTTTGCTTACAAAGGTATCCCCAGCACTGAGAACACTGCCTGGGAAACAGGGAGTACTCATCACATACCTATTGGATGTATGAATGAACCAATGGGTATGACACAACAGTTTGCAGTTAGAGCAAGTCTCTGAGGAGCATGTGGTGAGTGCTTCAGAGAGACTGGGCTGCAGGAGTGTGTAGACCACCGACCAAGTCTAGGAGGGCTCCCGGGGAGGTTGGGCTAGGGTGAGCTTTGTGGAAATGGCTAGCAGAACAGGCAGCCACCACAGCCCTACTGTGTGGAGTACCCTCATCCATCCTTCCTTCTAACCCTCGCTGAGTCTGCAGCAAGTTCAGTCACCCAGACAGGAGTGGGAATAACCCCTGCTCATAGATTTCTTCAGTGGAGCAGAGAGGTTCTTTCACTCATCCCCCGGCCTCTCACACATCTTTTTCATCCTGATCTAATGGCTGGCTTTTTGAATCTGACATGAATAATTCATCTCCTTCTGCAATTTCATAAAATCCAGGCACTGTCTCATCATATGTTTTGTCAGAGGAAGTTCTGCTTTCTCTGTTCTTACTGTGAAAATAATATTTCAGATTGACAGGACACATGGTCCTTGGCAATCAAAGGTCAAGAGCTATGCTGGCCCTGGCCACATGTGGATGCTGAGTACTTGGGAAGCTACAGGTCTGCACTGACATGTGCTACTAACAGAAAATGCAGAGAAGATGTTGATGACTTTGCACAAATAAATGAAGATGCCTCATTAATATTTTGTTTTGTTTTGAGTCAGAGACTCACTCTGTTGCTCAGACTGAAGTGCAGTGGCCGCTCCCAGCCACTACAGCCTCGACCTACTGGGCTCCGGCAATCTTTCTGCGTCAGCCTTCCGAGTAGCTGGAATTACAGGCACGTTTTTCTATGCCCAGCTGAAATTTTTTAAAATTTATTGTAGAGATGAGTTCTTGCCAAGCTGCCCAGGTTGGTCTTGAACCCGCAGGCTCAGGCAATCCACTCACCTCAGCCTCCCAAAGTGTGGGATTACAGGCTGAGCCACCAAGCCCAGCTAATATTTTTTAAAAATTAATTACATATGAAATGTTAATATTTGGATTATATTGGGTTGAATAAAAGTGCTTTATATGAATTTCATCTACTGTTGTTTGATTTTGCTTATGTTTAATATGATGCTATAATATAAATATTTAATATATGGACTCCCATTTTTAACAAAGGTTGTATAATAGAGATCAGATTTCCCCTTTCTGCCTGAAACAAATTAAGAAAAAACAAAAATAATATGTAAAACAATTTATTTCAATAAATTGGACATCAGATACTGAAGGAAAGTGATTCTTGCTTGAGACTTGAGAAACAAATGAGCTGAGATCTAGCATTGTTTTAGTATCCCCTTTGAGAATTTGAAGGTCATGACTCAAGAAACAGGAACACAGAAAGTGCTCAGCAGACTCTGATATGATTAGACAGAGATGAAGGTATATGGAGGCACTGGGTCTAGCAATCAAAGAACAGAGTACTAAAGAGGGGAGAACTGCAGAGAGGAATAACTCTGGAGACCAGCAGAGGGATCCACACATGAATTCCATAGAGTACCGGTGAGCATGTGTATGAAAAAATTAGCTTACCCAAAGAATTGCCTGAAAAATTGGAGAAACAGACTTTGATTTATAAATAGTGTCTGCTTCCATCAATCAGACAGGATAATTTCTTGTTGCACTAGCTTTCAACTACTGAATATCAAGTTGCCAGAAGCAGTTTGCTTAAAAAAAAATTCATGTTTATCTTATAATATCTGGGTATCACAGAGGGATCCTCTGCTCAGTCTCTAAGGGTGAGAACAAAGAGTCACTTGGTCTGTGTTCCATCAGAAAGCTCAAATGGGGAAGCATCTCCTTTTGAACTCTCTCAAGTTGCTGTCAGAATTCATTGCCTTATGGTTGTGAAATGAGTGGCGGCTTGCTTCTTCAAAGTCAGAGACAAAGAGAAAAGTATCTCTGCTGCTTAGAGTCTCTGATATCAAGACCGTCTCTTAAAGGGTCAGGAGCAATCAGAATAATCTTCTTTTGCCAACTGATTAGGGGTTTAAGTTGCACCTGAGCCGGGCTCAATGGCTCAGCCTGTAATCCCGCGCTTTGGGAGGCCGAGGTGAGTGGATTGCCTGAGCCCGTGGGTTCAAGACCTACCTGGGCAACTTGGCAAGACCTCATCTCTACAATAAATATCAAAAAAATTAGCCGGGCGTGGTAGCACGCGCCTGTAGTTCCAGCTACTTGGAAGGCTGAGGCAGAAGGATCACCGGAGCCCAGGAGGTTGAGACTGCAGTGGCCGGGAGCGGCTACTGCACTCCAGTCTGAGCTACAGAGTGAGAGTCCAACTCAAAAAAAAAAAAAAAAAACTGCATCTGAAAAACTCTCCACCTTTACTATATAGTGTAACTTCATCATGAGCATGATCTCTCATCTTTGTTTTATTAGGTAGAAGTATGTCACAGGCATGTTCGGGCCACACTTGAGGAGAGACGTGGCATATAAAGACATGACTCGCCGGCCCGGTGGC
>NW_007235968.1:0-497 GCF_000164805.1 Carlito syrichta | reverse complement strand
TGAAGGGACACATAAGGCTTGCAATTTTATTGGCAATATTTCCTTTAAAATATGAAAGGAAAAATGTCATATGAAGCCCATATGAATATGGGGTTCATAAAGTTGGTAAATATTAAAGAGTTGGGTGCATAGGCATTTGTGTATTATTTTCTATAATCAGGCCTGTTTTCTTTCTTTTAGTTTTAAAATACCCACTTTATTCCATGTAACACATACCAGATATCATTGACATCTGAGGAAGAGATGGCCCATGAGATTGATTTATAGTAAAACACTCTAAGAAATGTAGTCCAATTTTATACATTTCCAGATAACCCTAGACAAGTGTATCACAATGCAGAAATATAGGTATTACTACATTTTACATAAGATAAAAGGGAAATATCAATAAACTTTAGAAAGTAGTAAATTCACCTATCCCTTAAAATGTGGGTATGCAATTGTTACAAAGTCATAGTAAATGGTTTATAAAATGTAATTTTGTTGTATGTTACTCT
>NW_007235967.1:0-3267 GCF_000164805.1 Carlito syrichta | reverse complement strand
GGCGGCTTGCTTCTTCAAAATCAGAGACAAAGAGAAAAGTATCTCTGCTGCTTAGAGTCTCTGATATCAAGACCGTCTCTTAAAGGGTCAGGAGCAATCAGAATAATCTTCTTTTGCCAACTGATTAGGGGTTTAAGTTGCACCTGAGCCGGGCTCAATGGCTCAGCCTGTAATCCCACGCTTTGGGAGGCCGAGGTGAGTGGATTGCCTGAGCCCGTGGGTTCAAGACCTACCTGGGCAACTTGGCAAGACCTCATCTCTACAATAAATATCAAAAAAAGTAGCCGGGCGTGGTAGCACGCGCCTGTAGTTCCAGCTACTTGGAAGGCTGAGGCAGAAGGATCACCGGAGCCCAGGAGGTTGAGACTGCAGTGGCCGGGAGCGGCTACTGCACTCCAGTCTGAGCTACAGAGTGAGACTCCAACTCAAAAAAAAAAAAAAAAAACTGCATCTGAAAAACTCTCCACCTTTACTATATAGTGTAACTTCATCATGAGCATGATCTCTCATCTTTATTAGGTAGAAGTATGTCACAGGCATGTTCGGCCCACACTTGAGGAGAGACGTGCATATAAAGACATGACTCGCCGGCCCGGTGGCTCAGCCCGTAATCCTGCGCCTTTGGGAGGCTGAGGTGAGTGAATTTCCTGAGCCCGCGGGTTCAAGACCCGCCTGGGCAGCGAGATCTCATCTCTACAATAAATCAAAAAATCAGCTGGGCGTGGTGGCGCATGCCTGTAATTCTGGCTACTCGGAAGGCTGAGGCGGAAGGATCGCCAGAGCCCAGCAGGCCGAGGCTGCGGTGGCCGGGAGCGGCCACTGCACTCCAGTCTGGGCGACTGAGTGAGACTCCAACTCAAAAAAAAAAAAAAAAAAAGATGTGACTCACTGAGGGCCATCCTGTGGTGTGTTACCACAATTGTCCAGAATTTACAAGAGTGTGGCCCAGGGTGAAAAAAAAAATCCTTAATTAAAAGCAATACTGGTTTCATTTGAGAAATACGTAAAGAAATAACAACAACAACAACAAATACGTTTCCAAGTAATGTAAATGCATCCAAAAACAAAGTTCAAGAATTCTATTAGAATACAAAATTATCAACATTTAACTGGGTTAAACACAATATCTGACAACTAGTCAAAGGTTTTCAAGATTTAAGAGGAAGATGTGAGCCTTATTGAACAACAAAAAATAAAGGGTATATATATATTTAACAGACATTGACACTACACAGGTATAACTGTATTCACATGTTCAAAAATCCAGAGGATAAATTGTAGCCTTTATGGTGAGGACACATTTTCTTTATTCAATTCTCCAAGTAAAATGCTAATCTCCTTAGTAAGTAGCCTCACAGATACACCTGGAAAAAATGTTTTCCCCATTGTCCAGGAATCCATTAGCCCAGTCAAACTGACACATAAAATCAACCATCACTCTTGCAGAACAATAAAAGAGAACAACATCATGAAGGGACACATAAGGCTTGCAATTTTATTGGCAATATTTCCTTTAAAATATGAAAGGAAAAATGTCATATGAAGCCCATATGAATATGGGGTTCATAAAGTTGGTAAATATTAAAGAGTTGGGTGCATAGGCATTTGTGTATTATTTTCTATAATCAGGCCTGTTTTCTTTCTTTCTTTCTTTTAGTTTTAAAATGTCCACTTTATTCCATGTAACACATACCCAGATATCATTTACATCTGAGGAAGAGATGGCCCATGAGATTGATTTATAGTAAAACACTCTAAGAAATGTAGTCCAATTTTATACATTTTCAGGTAACCCTAGACAAGTGTATCACAATGCAGAAATATAGGTATTACTACATTTTACATAAGATAAAAGGGAAATATCAATAAACTTTAGAAAGTAGTAAATTCACCTATCCCTTAAAATGTGGGTATGCAATTGTTACAAAGTCATAGTAAATGGTTTATAAAATGTAATTTTGTTGTATGTTACTCTGCTTTTACATCGGGCATAACATTTTCAAAGGGTTTTTTGGGACTACAGCCAATGATTAGCAACACACAATAGTGGTCCAACTTTCTAAATAACAATCACTAGACAAACTGGACACCCTCTCACATGTGCACACATTTGCATGGAAAAGTACTAAAGTTTTAGACTTGAACTTGTGTACTTTATTTCCCCTTTCTAGTGAATGAAGAAATGGCATGCATTTTAATTTGCCAAAAGCAATGCTTGTATTCTGGCAGCAACATGCTACTTCTAGTACATGGGAAAGTGAATACCAGAACTACAAAGGCAGGCGGTGTAAGTGATTTTTTATTTGGGAAGGGAAGTTATCAGATTAAAACAGCAGCAAATGAAGAGTGAATAAGGAAACTTCCTGTTGTCACAGATATATACTACCTCCGGAATACATGATATCAGAGGCATTTTAATTTGTGAACCCCCTAGCCCAGAAATGTCAAGTGCTTTTCCATTCAATCTAATACTTCTGGATTCCTACTAAAAAGGAATACATTAAGAGCATGGAAAAGTTGCTTACTGAAAGGAAACCCTGAAGAATAAGGGAGGGAATGTAGAAATTAAGCCGTTTGTAGATCACTCTTTAAATTGCAATTAACTACATTTTCATATCTTCACAGTAATACAAAACATAATCATTTGCAGAACTGGTTCAGATTACTTAAATACCAGATACATTTTTAGTCATCTACGTAAGTGTTTGGAAGTTACTTATGTTTATATGAAACGAAGCTATTAATACGTTTTTAAGCAGTAACTGCATACCAGGAAGGCCAAGACAAATACAAATCAAGGCATGGAGTTTTCCCAAAGCTGCAGCGTGAAAAGACGATAAACAGTTGATTCCATACACATGAGTGGGTTCTTTGCTATAGGAAATCCAAGTGGAATAAGGACTGGAGATGTGTAAAAAGGTTTCTTGACGGGAAGAAGGACGACACCCTGTATGCATTTAGTTTTCGGCCCCTTCTGCTGCATCACATTCTTCTCCTGCAGTGTCTGATGTCCATAGTGTTAGGTTGTCTCTAAGCAACTGCATGATGAGGGTGCTGCCTTTGTACGAGTCGTCATTCAGAGTATCAAGTTCTGCAGTGGCCTCATCAAAAACCATTTTAGCCAGTGTGCAGGCAAGCTCTGGTTTATTAAGGATCTCATAGTAAAATACAGAAAAGTTAAGAGCCAGCCCCAGGCGGATTGGATGGTGTGGGTGGCATCTCTTTCTTGCTTATTTCAAATGCCTCTTGATAAGCGCCTTGGGAATT
>NW_007235966.1:0-795 GCF_000164805.1 Carlito syrichta | reverse complement strand
TATATGAATCAGTCATTTCAGGACTCCAGTAACATTCTGGTCCTCTTGACAGTTGTGTTTGGGTATTTGGTAGTACAGTCCCTTGGATCCTCGGGACATTTAAAGCCAGTATCCCATAAAAAAGAATCATACTGCCGTATTTGGAAGTAACTTTTGTCTTAAGATGAACTTGGTAATCCTTAAATTTCCGTTTGCACTTTATTTGTAAAGGGGCCGAGGGTTTTGCAGTTGCCAAATATTTAGTATGAACTATTAAAATGTAAGCAGGATCCATGGATTCCATATCCCTAGGAAACATCTGGGCATCTGCATTTTTGTACACAGAGTTTTGGAATCCACATGGACAGGAAAATTTAGGGCATCTTGCTGAGAACGGAAAGGGAATCCGGTTCTTGGAATTCTCAATCACCTAAATCTACAAAGTCTCTTGATATGGTTTAATCAGCAATCTGGGCTTCCATGTCGCCACATTTTTAGTGAGTTTATTGAAAAGGGACGAGGAATCTTGGGTTCCAATTCCTCAACAAATTTATGAGAGTCTTTCTCTTGATATCCAAACAACAGCAATCTGGGCTTCCATGTCGCCACATTTTTAGTGAGTTTATTGAAAAGGGAGAGGAATCTTGGGTTCCAATTCCTCAACAAATTTATGAGAGTCTTTCTCTTGATATCCAAACAACAGGATTTCTAGGTCACCAGGAAATATCTTGGCGTCTTGCTGAGAATGAAGCAGGTATTTCAGTAATGGGAGTCCTCATATACAGAACACTACACTACCTGTTGCTACGGAAGAAT
>NW_007235965.1:0-837 GCF_000164805.1 Carlito syrichta | reverse complement strand
TGGTCAGTGCTGGTCACCGACAGTAAACTTATACTAAAGTTTCAAATGCGGAAAGTGATAGTTTCCTGCTTTGTATCTTTTGATAAGAATTCTTTAGGCTCTTTATGATTGTTTTAAATTACATATGATTTCACTATTGTAATTTCCAGGTCTGAGAAGAATAATGTTAACTTATTGGTTTTTTCCCTGTATCATTCGTTTGCCTAAATGGCTAATTTTTCAATTAAAAGATATAAGCAAAGTCAGGAAAACAAGCATGTCAGATTGCCATTCATGACATCAGCCTCAGAACTTTGACATCAAAATGGGTGAGACCTTGACTACTGAGCAAGCTTTCAGTATCAAGGATTTATGTACAGTGCTCTGAAAAAAGGCAAAGACATGGTGGATTTCATTCCCAAGAATTGAAGGAAGCAAGGTGTTCACACCTATCCAAAAACGTCTCCAGGGGTAAATGGCCATTCGAGAATCCACTGGGCAATGTAGTCTTTTTGTTTTCAAGCAAATGTTATTGAGAGGACAGAAAAGCTCCCACAGTGGGAGGTCCCTGAGGGGGTTCCCCACGATGTAGTCTTTTATTACTATGGTCACAGAGACTTGTTGGAGTTTGGTCATAGCACAACCTAATAATATTTCACCACTTTCTTTGGTTTAGACACTTCTGCATGTTTTTCATATTATTTTCCAGCCTTTGAGCCGTTTGTCTCTCAGGATTTGAACATTGCTTCACTAACATCAAAGTCAGTTTTCTAGAATTTTCGATTATCTAAATTTTTATATGAATGAGGAGCCCTAATTCTTCTTTGTAAATCTCCATGTTATTTTGGTTTATAAACA
>NW_007235964.1:0-728 GCF_000164805.1 Carlito syrichta | reverse complement strand
GGGGGTTGGGGCAGAAATGTGCCGAGATTTGGGAACCCTCACATGTGGGGGGGGCCAAAGGGGAAGGATTGAGCAGAATGGTTGCAGGAAAATGCATTTCTTCCCTTCTTTCTCTTTCTTTCTTTTCCTCTCTCTCTTTTGTTTCCACACTGGGTAGTCCTGGCTTCACTCACACATCCCAACTCAGGCCTTCATCGCCCTTGGCCTGTCAAACTGCTGCTATCACAGTTTTTCCATTTGGTCAACACCCTGGACTTCCTGTCTGGTCTTGAACTTTGGGCCTGAGGTGATCCTCCCACCAAGGCCTCCCCTCACCCAAGGCTTTCTGGGTTTTGTTTGGTGTCTAGTTGGGGGATTATTATGGTGTCCAGCCTGGTTTCAGCCCTCGGTCTACCGGCCATCTTCCTGTCTCAGCCTCCCCGATGCCGAGGAGACAGACTTGAGTTGCCCAGCCAGCCACCACCAGATGGTTTGAGAGTCACGTCCTCCCTTTCCCTGAGGTGACCCCTAGGATGAGCAATTGGGTCCACCCAGGGGAACAAGATGGGCAGAGGGGTGACTGCCCCAGTGGAGACATGCTCCTGTGCCAGGCACCCCCTGACACAGGCTCAGCAGATGACTCCAGCAGCCCTTTCCGGGGTCCCGGGTCATCTTATGGCAGTGGGACTCACAGTGGGGCCCCGAGAGGGATGTGGAGGATGGGTGTGTAGGCTCACACCTGTCACCCC
>NW_007235963.1:0-710 GCF_000164805.1 Carlito syrichta | reverse complement strand
TGGCAAATAGTATCAGACGACACATGAAGGCAAGTAGTATCAGACGACACTAAATGGCAAGTAGTATCAGATGACACTAAGCAGGCATGTAGTATCAGATGAAACTAAGAAGGGAAGTAGTATCAGACGACACTAAGAAGGAAAGTAGTATCAGTCGAAACTCAGAAGACCAGGAGTATCCGACGACACTAAGAAGGCAAGTAATATCAGAGGATACTAAGAAGGCAAGAAATATCAGACGGCAGTAAGAAGTCAAGTAGGATCAGATGGCACTAATAAGTCAAGTAGGATCAGATGGCAGTAATAAAGCAAGGAGTATCAGACGGCACTAATAAAGCAAGGAGTATCAGACGGCACTAATAAAGCAAGGAGTATCAGACGGCACTAATAAGGCAAGTAGAATCAATCGGCACTAATAAGGCAAGTAGGATCAGGCGAGACTAATAAGGCAGGTAGGATCAGTCGGCACTAATATGGCAAGTAAGATCAGGCGGCATTAATAAAGCAAGTATTATCAGACGGCACTAACAAGGCAAGTAGTATCAGACGGCAGTAATAAGTACAGTAGTACCAGATGGCAGTAACAATTCAAAGAGTATCAGACGGCACTAAGACGCAAGTAGTATCAGATGACACTAAGAAGGAAAGGAGTATCAGAAGACACTAAGAAGGCGAGCAGTGTTAGACGACGAAAAGAAGGCAAGTAGTAT
>NW_007235962.1:0-678 GCF_000164805.1 Carlito syrichta | reverse complement strand
TCATGATGGGCGTAATGGCTCCCCAGGGAAATGACAAAGTGGGTGGGGGAGGATGGAGTGATCAGGAGAGGAAGGAGCCATCCCCCTGCCCGAAGGTGGTGGACCATTGATCGGACCTTGGATGGCCTCAGCTTTGGGGGTCCTCTTTGCTCGCTCTGTGCCCAACAGCCACCCTAAATTGGGCCATCTGTTCTGTGAGCTCAAACACATCTTTGCCATGGGGCACGAGTGTGGAGGGTGGAGACTGGACTTCTGGGACGTGTGGCCAAAGGTTTAGGATAGATGTGACCAGTGGCCACCTTTGAAACCTCCCACAAACCACAGGCTGGAAAGTGCCTTTTCCTCTTCCATTCCTGAGGGTGATTCCATGCTCTGGGTGTCAGGGGTGGTGGTGGTGTTGGTGCTGGTGATTATTACTATTTGGTGTTGGAATCCTGCTCTGTTGCCAAGGCTGAAGTGAGGCGCATGCTCACGGCCACCATGGACTCCTACTACTCACCTGGGCCTCCAAAGGGCTGGGATGCCAGGCTGAACCCCTGAGTCCATGGTTGGTATTATTGCTCTGAGTCAGAGTCCCACTCTGTCACCCAGGGTGAAGTGAGGAGCCCACTCTCAGCCACCACAGCCTCCAATGGCTGGGCTCCTGGGATCTTCCCGCCTCAGCCTCCCAAGTGGCTA
>NW_007235961.1:1698-2679 GCF_000164805.1 Carlito syrichta | reverse complement strand
GACATCACTAGCTAGCCAGGTAGCTATCTATTGACTTAATTAGCCAGCTACCTACATTGCCAGTTGACTTGCAAGCTCACTTAACTAGCTGAATTAACCAGCTAGAGAGCTGGCTAGTCAACTGATTTATCTGGCTTGCTAGTTAGCTAGTCAACTGGCTTGCCAGCTGACTTAACTAGCTGACTTAACAAGCTAACTACCTAGCTAGCCAGGTGACTTAAATAGCTAGCTAACAAGCTGACTTAAATACTTAGCTGCCTAGCTAGCTAGCTGACAACCAGATGGCTACTTATTTACCTTACTCATTATCTAACATTCTAGCTAGCTGACTTAATCATCTGATTTAACTCGTTAGCTAATGAGGTAGCTAGCTGACTCAACCAGCTGACTTAACTCGATAGCTAACTAGCTAGCTAGCTGACTAATTCAGTTGACTTAACTGGTTAGCTAACTAGATCGCTAGCCTACTCATATAGCTGACTCAAGCCATTTGTTAACTAGCTAGCCTGCTAGCCTGCTGACTCAACAAGCTGACATAACCCATTAGTTAACCAGCTAACTACCTTACTCAACCTGTTGACTTAACCTGATAACTAACTACCTCGCTAGTTGTCTTAACCAGATGTCTAAATTAGGTAACTGACTTAGCTGACTGACTTAACTACTTAGCTAGCTGACTTAACTGGCTGACATAACTAGTTAGCTAGTTGACTTAACTACCTGAATTGAATAGTTAGCTATCTATTTAGCTGGCTGAATATCAAGCTGACTTAACTAGTTAGCATACTATTTAGGTAGCAGGCTTAAGTAGCTGACTAAAATATTTAACTAACTAATGAGCTAGCTGACTTAGATAGCTGACTTAACTAGTTGGCTAACGAGATAGCTAGCTGACTCATCAAGTTGGTTAACGAGTTGACTAACAGTTTTAACTATTTAGTAAGCGAGTTTACTAGCTGTGTTAATTAGTTGGGTAATGAG
>NW_007235961.1:0-717 GCF_000164805.1 Carlito syrichta | reverse complement strand
AACTCTTTAGCTGACCTGATGGAAAGCTAGTGAGCCAACTAGTTATCTGACAAGAAAGCTGAGTTGCTACCAACTATTTAGCTAAGTAACTGGATGATTTGCTGGCTGACTTAACTAGCTAGCTGACATAACTAGCTAGAAAACAAGCTACCTAGTTTTCTAGCTTGCTGATTTCACTAACTAGCTGAATAGTTAGCTGAGTTCCTAGCAGACTTAACTAGCTAGCTGGCTATCTAGCTGACTTAATTAGCTGACTAGCTACTTTGCTGGAAAGCTGGCTAGCTAGCTGACTTAACGAGCTAGTTAACTGGTTGTCTACATGGCTAACCAGCTGGATTAACCAGCTAGCTACCTGGCTGGTTAGTTGGCTAGGCAGATGGTTAGCTAGCTAGTGGGCTGACCAGGTGGTTAGCCAGGCAGCTTAAACAGCCATCCGGCTGACTGGACAGTCGGATAGTCAGCTGGATTAACTAGCCAGCCACCCTGCTTGTCAGTCGGCTAGCCAGCTGGCTTAACTAGTGGACCAGCTACATTACCATCCTGCTAACTAGCAAGCTTAACTTGGCAGCCACATAGCTATCCTGCCATCTAACTAGCATGCTTAACTAGCTGACAATCAGATAACCATCAAACTAGCCAGCTGGCTTAACTAGCTAGCCACCTAGCTAGCCAGCCGGCTAGCCACTCACTTAACTCACTGAAATAACTAGCTAGCCA
>NW_007235960.1:7575-12062 GCF_000164805.1 Carlito syrichta | reverse complement strand
CCAACTAGCCAGCCGGCTAGACAGCTGAGTTAACTATGTAGCTACCTAGCAAGCCAGTTGGCTAGCCACTTGAATTAACTAGCTGACTTAACCAGCTAGCCAGCTGTCTAGGTAGCTGACTCAACTACCTGATTTAACTAGTTAACCAGCTGGCTAGCCAGTTTACATAACTAGCCGACATCCTTAGCTAGTCAGGTGGCTAGCCTGCTGACTTAAATAGCTAGCTACCTATATATCCCACTGGCTTGCTAGCTGACTTGACAACCTAGCTCCCTAGCTAAACAGCTGGCCTGACAGGTGACTTAACAAGGTGATTAACTAGCTCACCCACTCACTTAACTAGCTGACTTAACAAGCTAGTTTCCTAAATAGCCAAATGACAACCATCTGAAAAACCTAGCTAGCTACCTAGCTAGCTATCTGGCCAGCTAACCTACTTAACTATCTGACTTAACTAGCTAGCTAGCTGACATAAATAGCTGACATATCTAGCTAGCTACCTAGCTATCCAGCTGACTTAACTAGCTGAAATTTCTAGCTAGCCAGCTGTCTAGCCATCTGAATTGACTAGCTTTTTGACTAGTAAGCGAGCAGGCTAGCCAACTGACTTAATGAGGTGACTAAACTAGCTAGGAAGCTGGTAAGCAGGCTGAATTAACTACTTGATAAACATGCTAGGGAGTTGGCCGGCCTAGTGCCTAAACTAGCTGACTTAACTAGTTATCCAGCTGGCTAGCCAGCTGACTAAACTAGCTCTCTACCTCTCTAGCCACCTGGATAGCCAGCTGACATAACAAGCTGACTTAATTAGCTAGCCATCTGGTCAGCTAACTGACTTAACTAGGTCACTACCTAGCTTGCCAGCTGGCTAGCCAGCTGATTTAACTAGCTCTCTTAACTAACTTACCTGTTTTCTAGCCAGTTGAATTAAGTAGCTTGCTACATAGCTATCCAGCTGGCTATCCAGCAGAATTAGCTAGGAGATTATATAGCTAGCCAGCTGTCTAATCAGGTGACTTAAATAACAAGCTACCCAGCTAGCCAGAGGACTAGTCAACTGACTTATCTAGGTGACTTAACTATCTAGTCAGATGGCTATACAGTTGACATAAGTAGCTAGCTACCTAGCTGGCAAGCTGGCTAGCAGGCTGACTTAACAAGCTGACTTCACTAGCTAGTCAGCGGGTTAGCCAGCTGACTTAATTGCCTAGCTATGTATCAAGCCATCAGGCTAGACAGCTGACTAAACTAGCTGACTTAACAAAGAAGTCAACTGGCTAGTCAGCAGACTTAACTAGCTAGCTACCTAGACAGACAGTTGGATAGCCAGCTGACTTAAGTAGCTGACATAATTGGACGCCTGATTTATAGCCAGCTGACTTAACTAGTTACCTACATAGCTAGCCCATTGGATTGTCTGTGGACTTAACTACCTTACTACCTAGCTAGCCTGCTGGCCAGTAAGCTGACTTAACTAGGTGACTTAAGCTAGCCAGCTTACCTTAATAGCTGACTTAACTAGGTAGCTACCTACCTAGTCAGCTGACTTATCTAACTGCTTTAACTAGCTAGCTCCCTATCTACTTATCATATAGCTAGCTGACAACTAGCTGACTTAACTAGATAGCTAGCTGACATATCTAGCTGAATTAACTATCTAGCTACCTAGCTAGCCAACTGACATAACTAGCTGAAATAACCCACAAGCCAGCTGTCTACCCATCTGACGTAACTAGCTTTTTAATAACTAGCCAGCTGGCTAGATAACTGACATAACGAGTAGACTAAACTCGCAGACAGACTGCTTGCTGGACAGTCAGATAACCAGCCTGCTTAACTAGTCAGCCACCCTGTTGGTCGGCCAGCTAGCCAGCCGGCTTAACAAGCTGGCCACCTACCTGACAAGCCTGCTAACAAGCCGGCTTAACTTGCCAGCCACCTAGCTAGCCAGCCGGCTAACTAACTGACTTAACTAGCTGACTTAAGTAGATAGCAATCTGGCTAGCCAGCTGGCTTAACTAGCTAGCCACCTAGCTAGCCATCCATCTTGCCAACTCCCTTAAATTGCTGATTTAACTAGGTGACCGTCTGGATAGCCAGCATACTTAATTAGCTAGTTACCTACCTAGCCATGTGGCTAGCCACTTGACTTAACCAGCTGACTTAATGAGGTAGCCAGCTGGCTAGTCAGTTGACTAAACTAGCGAGAGACCTAGCTAGCTAGTTGGCTAGACACTAGAATAAATTAGCTGACTTAACCAGCTAGCTAGCTGGTTAGACAGCAGGCTCAAATAGTTGACATAATTAGTTAGCCGGCTGTCTAGCCAGTAGACATAACTAGCTAACATCACTAGCTAGCTTGGTGGCTTGCCAGCTGACCTAACTAGCTAGCTACATAGCTAGCCAGCTGAGAAGCCAGCTGAGTTAACTAGCTGACTTAAAAGCTAGCCAGCTGTTTATCCGTCGGATTTAACTAGTTCGCTACCTAGCTAGCCAGCGGACAAGCCTGCTGACTTAATTAGCTGACTTAAATAGCTAGCAAGCTGGCTGGACAGCTGGCATAACTAGTTAGCTCCCTAGCTAGCCATCTGTCTAGCCAGCTGACTTAACTAGGTTACTTAACTTGCTAGCCAGCTGGCTATTTAGCTGGCTAGCTGACTTAATGATCTAGCTGATTTGCTAGCTGATGACCTAGCTGACTTAAGGAGCTAGCTGACTAGCTAGCTGACTAGCTAGCTGACTTGCTAGTCACCTACCTGACTAGCCACCTATGAGACCAGCCTGCCTATGAGCCATCTTAACTTTACAGCCCCCTTGCTAACCAGCTGGCTAACCAGCTGAATTAACTGGTTGAATTAACTAGATAGCCATCCGGCTAGCCAGCTGGCTTAACTAGCTATCCACCTAGCTAGCCATCTGGCATGCCAGCTGACTTAACTAGCTATCTACATAGCTAAACAGCTGGCTAGCCACTTGAACTAACTAGCTGGCTTAACATGCTAGTCAGTTGGCTAGCCAGCTCACTCAACTAGGTGACTTATCTAGTTAGATAGCTGGCTAGCCAGCTGACATAACTAACTGACATTACTAGCTAGACAGGTGGCTACCCAGTTGACTTACATAGCTAGATAACTACGTATCCCATTGGCTTGCCAGCTGACTTAACTACCCAGCTTCATAGCTAACCAGCTGGCTAGCGAGCTGAGTTAACTAGGTGACAACTATTTAGCCAGTTGGCAAGCCATCTGACTTAACTGGCAAGCTACACAAGCTAGGCCAGTGGGTAGCCAGCTGACTTAACTAGCTGACTTAACTAGCTAGCCAGCTGATGTAACTAGCTGATTTAACTAACTGGATTCCTAGCAAACCACTGACTTACTAGCTGACATAACTAGCTAACTTCCTAGCTAGCTATCCAGCAAGCAAGCTGACTTAACTAGCTGACTTAACCGGCTGGCTACCTAACTAGTCAGTTGACTTTCCTAGCTGAAATAGCTAGCCAGACAGCTGACTAGCCATCTGAAATAACTAGTTTTTTTAACTAGATATCGAGCTGGCTAGCCAATTATCTTAACGAGGTGACTTCACTAGCTAGCCAGCTGGTTAGACAGCTGACTTAACTAGTTGATTAACAAGTTAGGCAGTTGGCCAGTCAGATGACTAAACTAGCTGGCATTACTAGTCATCCAGATGACTAACCAGCTGACTTAAATTGCTCTCTACCTCTCTAGCCATCTGGATAGCCAACTTTCTTTTTTTTTTTGAGTTGGAGTCTCACTCTGTCACCCAGACTGGAGTGCAGTGGCTGCTCCTGGCCACCGCAGCCTCAACCTGCTAGGATCCGATGATCCTTCTGCCTCAGTCTTCCAAGTAGCCGGAATTATAGGCATGCGCTACCACACCCGGCTGATTTTTTGATTTATTGTAGAGATGAGGTCTCACTGCCCAGGCGGGTCTTGAATCCATGGGCTCAGGCAATCCACTCACCTCAGTCTCCCAAAAGCACGCGATTACAGGCTAAGCCTCCGAGCCCAGCTTAGACAGCTTTCTTAACTTGCTGACTTAATTATCTAGCCAGCTGTCTAGTCAACTGACATAACTAAGTCACTACGTAGCTAGCCAACTGGCAAGCCAGCTGACTTAACTAGTTGTTTTAACTATCTGACCTGCTTTCTAGCCAGTTGAATTATCTAGCTTGCTACATATTTAGCCAGCTGGCTATCCAGCTGAATTATCCAGGTGACTTATCTTGTTAGCAAGCTGTCTAACGATCTGACATAACTGGCAAGCTTCCTACCTAGCCAGCTGGTTAGTCAGCTGACTTAACTTGGTCACTTAACTATCTAGACTTCTGGCTCAACAGCTGACATAGCTAGCTAGCTACCTAGCTAGAGGACTGGCTTGCCAGCTGACTTAACTAGCTTAATTAACTAGCTAGCCAGCTGGCTAGCCAGCTGAATTATTTGCCTATCTACCTAGCTAGCCAG
>NW_007235960.1:6596-7460 GCF_000164805.1 Carlito syrichta | reverse complement strand
GTAACTAGCTGACTTAACTAGTTAGCTACTAGCAAACCAGCTTACTTGACTAGCTGAAATAACTATCTAGCTAGTTACCTAGAAAACAACCCGACTTAACTAGCTGACTTAACCGGCTGGCTACCTAGCTAGCTAATTGACAGTACTAGCTGAAATAACTAGCCAGAAAGCTGTCTAGCCATCTGAATTAACTAGCTTTTAAATTAGCTGTCTAGGTGGCTAGCCAACTGACTTAAATATGTGACTTACCTAGCTAGCCAGCTGGTTAGCCAGCTGAGTTAACTAGTTGATTAACAATTTGGCAGCTTGCCAGCCAGTTGACCAAACTAGCTGGCATTACTAGTTATCCAGCTGGCTAGCCAGCTGACTTAATTAGCTCTCTACCTCTCTAGCCAACTGGATAGCCAGCTTTCTTAACTAACTGAATTAATTGGCTAGACAGCCAGCTAGCCAACTGACTTAACTAGGTCACTACCAGCTAGCCAGCTGGCTAGTCAGCTTACTTTACTAGCTTTTTTAACTAGCTAGCCTGCTTTCTTTCCAGTTGAACTTACTATCTTGCTACATAGCTCGCCAGCTGGTGATCCAATTGAATTAACTAGGTGACTTATCTTGCTAGCAAGCTGTCTAGCTAGCTGACATTGCTGGGAAACTACTAACCTAGCTAACTAGCTAGTCAGCTGACTTAACTTGGTCACTTATCTATATAGCCAGCTGGCTAGACAGCTGACATAACTAGCTAGCTACCTAGCTTCATGCTGGCTTGACAGCTGACTTAAGTAGCTGAATTAACTAGCTAGCCAGCTGAATAGCCAACTGAATTATTTGCCTAGCTACCTAGCTAGCCAGCAGGCTAGCAAGGTT
>NW_007235960.1:1784-5444 GCF_000164805.1 Carlito syrichta | reverse complement strand
CCTACCTACATAATCCGCTGGCTTGTTAGCTGAATTAATTACCTACCTACCTAGCTAACCTGCTGTCCAGTGTGCTCACTTAACTGGGTTACTTCTCTAGCTAGCCAGTTGGCTAGCCATCTGCCTTAACTAGCTAGCTACTCTGCTCCTAGACAACTGGCTAGCCAGTTGACTTAACTAACTTAACTAACTAGCAAGTTGACTTAATCAGCTGACTTAACTAGCTAGTTACCTAGCTACCCAGCTGACTTAACTATCTAGCTACCGAGCTAGAAAGCTCGCTTGCCAGATCACTTATCTAGCTGACTTTAATTGCTAGCCAGCTATCTGTCCAGTTGATTAACTAGCTAGCCAGTTGATTAGCCAGTTGAATTAACTAGCTGTCTTAAACAGCTAGCTAGCTGGCTAACCAGCTGACTTAACTAGCTAGTTACCTAGCTAGCCAGCTGGAAACATTACTGAGTTAACTAGCTGACTTAACTAGCTATCCTGCTTGAAGCCAACTGACTTGCTTGCTACCTAGCTAGCCATCTATCTAACCAGTTGACTTAACTACTTGACTTAACCAGCTAGCCAGCTTGCTAGCCAACTGACTCAACTAGATGACTGAACTAGTGAGCCTGATTGCTAGCCAACTGACTTAACTAGCTCTCTACCTAACTGGATACCTGGCTAGACAGATGAATTAACTATCGGACTTATTTAGCAAGTCAGTTGGTTAGACAACTGAGTTAACTATCTCACTAACTAGCTAGTCTGCTGTCAATCCACCTGACATAACTAGCTGACTTACATAGCTGGCCTGATTTTTGGTCAGCTGCATTTACTATCTTTCTATATACCTAGCCAGCTGTCTAGCCTGCTGACTTAACTAGGTGACTTAACTATTTAGCCAGCAGGCTAGACAGCTGACTTGACTATCTAGCTACCTAGCTAGCCAGTGGTCACGCGAGTTGACTTATCTAGGTAACATAGCTAGCTAGCCAGCTGGCTACAAGGCTGATTTAATTGCCTAGCTACCTAGCTAGCCAGCTGGATAGCCAGGTGACTTAACTAGCTGACTTAACAAGCTAACTGCCTAGCTAGCCAGGTGACTTAAATAGTTAGCTAACTAGCTAGCTACCTATCTAGCCAACTGCTTTAAGACATTAGCTAACTACCTAGCTACGTAGCCCACTGGTTTGCCAGCTGACTTAGCTACATAGCTATCTAGCTAACCAACTGGCTAGTGAGCTGACTTAACTAGGTTGTTTAACTAGTTAGCTAAGTGGCTAGCCTGCTGACTTAACTAGCTAGATACCTAACTAGGCAGATGGCTAGTCAATTGACTTAAATGGCTTACTTAGCAAGCTGGTATGCTAATTTAACTAGCTGACTTAATGAGCTAGCTACCTAGCTAGCCAGCTGGCTTAACTAGCTGACTTAACTGGCTAGCTATCTGACATGACTAGCTGACATATATCTAGCTTTCTATCTTGCCAGCTGTCTTAACTAGCTGAAATAACTAGCTAGCCAGATGACTAGCCATCTGACTTAACTAACTTTTTAACTAGCTAATCAGCTGGATAGCCAACAGACATAACGAGCTGACTCAAGTAACTAGCCAGCTGTTTGCCAGGTAACTTAACTAGCTGACTTAACCAGCAAGTCAGCTGGCTAGACAGCTGCCTTAAATAGCTAGCTCCCTATCTAGCCACTTGGCTAGCCAGCTGACATACCTAGTTGAATTTAGCTGGCAAGCTGTCAAGCCAGCTCACTTAACTAGCTAGCTATATAACTAGTCAGCCTGCAAGCTTCCAGACTTAATTATCTGACTTGAACAGTTAGCCTGCTGGCTAGCAATCTGACTTATCAAGCTAGCTACCAACTTAGCAAGTTGTCTAGACAGCTGACTAAGCTAGTTGACTTAACCAGCTAAACAGGTGGCTACCCAGCTGATTTAACTCACTGACATCACTAGCTAGCCAGGTAGCTATCTATTGACTTAATTAGCCAGCTACCTACATTGCCAGTTGACTTGCCAGCTCACTTAACTAGCTGAATTAGCCAGCTAGAGAGCTGGCTAGCCAACTGATTTATCTGGCTTGCTACTTAGCTAGTCAACTGGCTAGCCAGCTGACTTAATTAGCTGACTTAACAAGCTAACTACCTAGCTAGCCAGGTGACTTAAATAATTAGCTAACTAGCTAGCTACCTATCTAGCCAGCTTACTTAAGAAATTAGCTAACTACCTAGCTACCTAGCTAACAAGCTGACTTAAATACTTAGCTGCCTAGCTAGCTAGCTGACTTAACCAGATAGCTACTTATTTAGCTTACTCATTATCTAACATTCTAGTTAGCTGACTTAATCATCTGACTTAACTCATTAGCTAGTGAGCTACATAGCTGACTCAACCAGCTGACTTAACTCGTTAGCTAACTAGCTAGCTAGCTGACTAATTCAGTTGACTTAACTGGTTAGCTAACTAGATCACTAGCCTACTCATATAGCTGACTCAAACCATTTGTTAACTAGCTAGCCTGCTGACTCAACCAGCTGACTTAACCCATTAGTTAACCAGCTAACTACCTTACTCAACCTGTTGACTTAACCTGATAGCTAACTACCTCGCTAGTTGTCTTAACCAGATGTCTAAATTAGGTAGCTGACTTAGCTGACTGACTTAACTACTTAGCTAGCTGACTTAACTGGCTGACATAACTAGTTAGTTAGTTGACTTTACTACCTGAATTGAATAGTTAGCTATCTATTTAGCTGGCTGAATATCAAGCTGACTTAACTAGTTAGCATACTCTTTAGGTAGCAGGCTTAAGTAGCTGACTAAAATAGTTAGCTAACTAATGAGCTAGCTGACTTAGATAGCTGACTTAACTAGTTGGCTAACGAGATAGCTAGCTGACTCATCAAGTTAGGTAACGAGTTGACTAACTGTTTTATCTATTTGGTAAGCGAGTTTACTAGCTGTGTTAATTAGTTGGGTAATGAGTTAGCTAGGTGTCTTAACTTGTTGGCGGATGATGCGAATTTGTACTTATCTGTTTTAACATGTTGGCTGACTACTCATCCGACTTGTTAGCTGTCTAGTCAGCCAACTAGTTAGTTGGATTAATTAGTTTACTGAATAGTTGGCCCACAAGTTAGCAATGGTTAACTAGTTGGCTTGCTAGTGTGCTCAC
Organism: Carlito syrichta; assembly: GCF_000164805.1. Lineage (NCBI taxonomy): Eukaryota > Metazoa > Chordata > Mammalia > Primates > Tarsiidae > Carlito > Carlito syrichta. The sequence goes on along the minus strand of NW_007235960.1, from coordinate 2,265 downwards.
CAAATTTGTCAGCTGACCAGTTGGCTGACTATTCTGTCAATTGTTTAGCTCACTTAAATAGTTGGCTGGCTAGTCGGCTGACCAATTAGCTTACTTAACTTGTCAGCAGGCGAGTGAGCCCACAGGTGTGCTGACTTAACTAGTTGGCAAGCGAGTGAGCTGACTGTTTAGTTGACTTAACTAGTCAGCTGGGGAATGAATTGACTGGTCAGCTGACTTAGTTGGCAAGCAAGTGAGCCAAAGGCTCAGAAGAGTAAATTAGTCAGCAAGCGAATGAGTCAACCAGTGAGCTGACTTAACTAGTCGGCTGGTGAGTGACCTGAATGTGAACTACCTTAACTAGTCGACTGGTGAGTGAGCTGACCGGTGAACTGATTTCACTAGTCAGCTGGCGAGGAAGTCGACTAGTTAGCTGATCTGTTGGCTTGCATGAGCCGACAATTTAGTTGACCTGTTGGCTGGCATGCGAGCCGACTACTTT